>NC_041352.1:14164177-14464177 GCF_004354835.1 Perca flavescens
ACCGGTCTAAGAGTTCTAAGTCAGTTCTAAGTTTAGATAGCACGGCCCTTTCTGTGTTTTGGTAACATGCATTGCTGACTTTCCCCGTCTTTCTTCTTCCTGCCTCTGACTGTTGCCGTCACCACTCAGAGCTCTTTCCAGGGCTGCAGGAAGAGTCAGGCCGTCATCCCTGATTGCTTAATGACAGATGCCAAGGGAACAAAGAGGGCTCTGATAGCTTCCTCCACAGTAAAGAGTTTTCAGCAGACTAGTGGAAAGACTGAGAGACAGGGAAAGGAAGAGAGAGTGAATGATGTAGAGATGGAAGCATCCCGAGGCAGAAAAAAGCCTGTATTCAATTGTTGTGCATTTTTTGGCATCTTTCCTGTACAGATAAAGACTGCTTGGTAGCACCAGATAAAAGAAGAAAAAAAATTGCTGATGAATTTAACAGAAAGACGTAGTGTTTGCATAAGGAGTAATTGCAATGGCTTCTGGTGTAGGGTCTTCACTCCTGAGTACAGTAGGAACATCTGGTGTGGGTTAGTGGTGATTGTAGGTTTTAGAGAGACCACTGTTTGCTTGGTGAGGAAAGAATGGGGGGTTCGATGGAAAAGACATGTTCAAAAGGTTCTTAGAAATTCTCTGACTGCCGCTCAATGTGCCACCATCTTGAAGCCTTGTCATTCTATTACTAGTGTTATATAAACAAAATAATATGTTATTTTTTCTTTTATGCTTTCCAATGAGTCAGTGAATTAGTCGTGCATGCATATAAATTAGCTACTTTATCACAAGATAAAACTGACAAATATATGTATCCTTTTTTATGAGACACATATTTAGTTGCTTTCTATTTACTTAGTATGCATTTTTCAGATCTGTTATATTTATGTGGTGTTTCATGATCCATTCATCCAACAATGCTGGAATGCCATTGAGTCTGTCCGTTAGGAATTCCCCACCCCATAGTGTTTCTTTCCATCCTATCCACTTCGACTATATGACTGTACTTAACTGACTTGAACCTGCACCATCCATGGCTCTGTGGTGTTTACGAGGCCTTTAGAAGTGCCTCCTAATGAGTATGTGTAAGGGTTACTGTACAACATTACCCACAGCCACCTCCTCTATTAGCTTCCCTAGTCCTTCCAGGAAGCCAGTGCAGAGGTTTATGCCAACCCCAGCTGGGAACAGTAATTGTTGGAGTCTGCGCATTCTTCCCATAACCCCCTTCCATTTTTATTCACACACACACACACACACACACACACACAGACAACCATTTATCTGGAGGTCTTGAGCTCAGTTCAGCTGTAAATTAAGCGTAATAATATCTACAGAATTGAAAAACTATGTAAACATGCAGAAACAAGAAAATGGAAGGGGTTCAGTGTATTTTTCTTGGCCGTTTGAAATTTTAACACTTCACATTTGTTGAGGTTTGATGTGTTTATTAGCTTTGAGGATTTGGAAAAGTCCATTAAAAATCATTCATAATCAGGCAGCAATTATAATGGCTATAGTTAGGCCTAATTACTGGGACATTTATGTTTTTCGGGTCATGTTGGAGCTCTGGCACCTATAGTAGGCCCATAATAAACATGCTGAGTAATATTGTTCTCACACAGCTGTTTTGATCCATGCTGGCTGTCAGACTCTGAAAGAAACACATTGCAGGGGAAGAACAAACTTTAGTCATCAAACAAGGTACCAGGAGACAGCATTCAATGAGGGAATGATATACCAGTGCTTTGCAGTGGGCTGATTGTGTCTGATTCATCAGCAGGTAATTACTGGATAATAGAAGTATTCCAGTCACTTGCACCAGAATGGGAGGTCTTTGAAAGAAGGCTTTATGAGGTGCTTAACCCAAAGTGCAGGTTTTTTTTTCTTAACAAACAGCCATGCCTCTACTACTTAAGGAATTAAGCACACCAATACTTCTGGCTTGGGTTCCGTTCGGAGAAAGAAATGGGCATAATTTGCAAACACAAATTATCTGCAAGTTTGTTGGCAGCAGATCTTCAAGCTGGGACAAATTGCTGCTTTCTTCAACTATTAAAGATCTGCTGGCGAGTGTCTAGAAACAGATTAGACCAACAGAGCTAAGAGCCCCTGCCTGCACCCCATCTCCAATTGGCAGTCCATCTTCTGGAACACGGGATTCCGAGCTCTCTCCATGTGAGGTCACTTTGGACTCTCTCCCCCAGCCTTTACCCGCTGCTCACCTCCCTCTCCACCTCTCTACCCTTCCACCCCCTTATCGGGGTGCCGGAGCCCCAGAGAGGAGGGGAGAGAGGTCACAGGGTCAAAGTCTTTTCCTCTTTGGATCTCGGGGCTTGCTGGGAGAGTCTTGGCGAGAGAATGGCTGCATTAGAGCAGGGGTTGGGGGTCAAGATTTTAATTCTGTTAAAGAACAGCTGGTTTGAGTTTTTCCTCACGTCGCTCTCCCCTCCCTTTCCCCACAAATCCAGGGAGATGAAAAATTTGTTCAGAGGGGAACCAGTAAAATAAAAAAGGTTTACAATCCAAAGCCCTTACCCTTACCCTGCTCTAGCATTAGAGAGGAATGCAATAACGTCAGCATTTGGCCTCAATTTGATTGATTTAAAACAAGGAAGTCCTTTCTGTGTTTTGGTCTCTTAACAGCCGGATGAAACGGAGGAATTCTTTCCCTCAAGTTTCAATTTCCATGAGAAATTATTATTTCGCACATAACTTTAAACAGGTGAGACTAACATTTTGGGCAGTTACACAACCAATTTAAAACCTGTAGCTTTCCGCAGAAATTCTTTAAACTACTTCATAGAGATATCAAATACGCTCTCTGTTATTCATTCAAGATTTGGGCTGACCAAATTGAGAGTTTGACGTCACACTCATTTCAAAACCTTTTGCTCTTAACAAGGTGATTGCTCAACCTCCTGTTGGCTAAATTGCTGGCCACGTTTTAGCAAAAGAGAAGATTTGTCTCTCTGCTCTGCCCCATGTGAAATGTGTTGATCTGAATGCCAAGGCAGGACTCCCTCACATTTCAAGCTGGTTGAGGGGGGCGGAGAGCGGGGAGGAAGGACGAGGCACTAGAGCTCTCCTATAAATGGAAAACTAATAACAGATTTTTAGTCTGCTTTCTCCTGCACTCTTTTGCCGGCTGGCTGGCTGACTGGCCCCGGGGCTGTGTTGGTGTGTGGCGCAGCAGCAATCAGAGGTCATAATTTCATTGGCGGTTAGCATCAGGTTCAATTTTTCTAGTAGGTTACATTTACCAGAAAGTCTGGATTGTGTTACTGTGTGCCAGCAGAATCAGTGCAGACCTGCAGAATCCCTCTACCTTTCCAAGCCAGGCACCCCCAAAGGGGAAGAGGAGTGTGCACATATGTTTAGAGATGCACACACTTCTTACACAGACACATGCACAGACCATTAGTGCCAAGGCTCTTTATACATTCAGCTAGCCTACATACATCCTTCTACTATATATATATATATATATATATATATATATATATATATATATATATAAAAAGCCAACCTGGGGAGTGTTTAGAGTTGCTGGATTGAGACCTAATTGGTTATGTCTGTGGGTGTGCATATCTTTAGACCCCTCTAGTGGTAGCAGTCCATTCTGACTGATGATGAGGTTAGATTTTATTTGGACAGAGCTGGTCAGGACACAAGGGAAGAAATGTGAAGAACTTATTCAGAAGGATGTAAAGAAAAAGTCAAGGCGAAGGGGATTAAGACTGAGGTGTCCAGCCAAAGCACAAATTCCTAAATAAATATGTTGTTTCTAGTGAAAAATGACCTGGAACATGTTAAAAATGTGTTAAAAAGACAGTATGTCTTTAAGATTATGTGAATCCTACATTACTCAAAATACTTGTTTTGTGTATTCCAGGAATGTGACCAGGTACATATCGACGATGTGTCCTCCGATGACAATGGCCAGGATCTGAGGTACAACACTGGTACACTTTCATTCTTGATCGAGTAGTCACAATAAACTGTGCCGTTTGCTTGCATCAACGTTGGTCCAGGCTGTGCCAACAGATCCTTTCTTTGTCTTCATCTCAGTACGTATAACTTTGGCGCTGACGGTTTCCACGCAGCGGCGACCAGTGCCAATCTATGTCTGGCCACAGGCGTACGGGGAGGCGTGGACTGGATGAGAAAACTGGCCTTCCGCTACAGACGAGTAAAAGAAATCTACACCACCTACAAAAATAACGTTGGAGGTAATCCCCAACAAGCAGCGCTGCTCTGTAAAGATATGTCAAAACGAGTTTGCAGATGTCCGTGCCTTATTTGTGCGCGTGTTCATGTGTGTGTTCTAAAAGCACACATGCCACACCACTTGGTCAGAGTAAATTTTGAAAATTTTAGTGGTATTCGGAGGGCTGGTCCAACCTAAACAATGTTACCCTGCGTTTCAGGTCTGCTGGGCCCAGCCAAAAGGGAAGCCTGGTTGCAATTGCGAGCAGAAATTGAAGCCTTGACGGACTCCTGGTTAACACTGGCACTGAAAGCACTAACATTAATCCACTCAAGGTAGGACTCCAGTGAGGAAAATTGTACCCAGTGCCATACCGCACATATATAAACTCGCATGTGGCGTAAATAAGTCAACTTCACATTCCCAAGCTATTAAAGAAAATGCCAATGCTCTTCTGGACAGGCTTTGTCCTCTGATTTTGAAAGTGTGCTAAGAGACCTGACTTTAAAAGGAATAGGAGATTCAATCCCTAATTGCATGACATGACATGCTTTATTTTCAGCACACTGTGTTTTCTTTTGTCCTCCCTCCAAGTGATTTAGAATGATGTCATCCCTTTGCTCTCCTCCTCTGCTTCTCTACTGCAGGTCAAACTGTGTGAATATCCTGGTGACCACCACGCAGCTCATCCCTGCCCTGGCTAAGGTCCTGCTCTACGGCTTGGGGATAGTCTTTCCTATCGAGAATATTTATAGTGCAACCAAAATAGGTAAACGTGTAATTTGAATCCTTTTTTTTCTTTTAGTCACTCTGGGACATGAATGATAATTATTTTAGCTCCGAGAGTGTAGAAAGTTAAGACACACGTGCTACTTAAGTGACGGGACAGAGGTGTGGATGGGCTGGGAGATTCAGTCACTGGAGAGGGTTGATGTTCTTCTCTGAAGGAATAGGTCTAATCAGCCTGGGATTATTTTCCTGGAGCTGGGCCTGCGCTGGGCCTCCCCAGGCCTCTCCTGTTCAGTCTCTGCATATGAAACCACTTCTGCACATTTATGTCATTCCACAGCAACACAACGCCCCCCTCTTCCTCCTCTAATCTGCCCCCTTTTCCTCCAGTACTTCCCCTTCTTTACTGTTTCAAATGCAAAATAAACAATCAAGCTTCACTCCCACACCATTTTCAGGCCCGTCAGCGCAGAGTGTAGTTCAGGGTTCCTCGGAGCGTTAAGCGCACTGGTCCTCCTAACCAGACCCTGTAGCATGCAAGAGTGATTTTAGCTGATTTAAATTCATTTGTCCCATGGTTAAGGAGCAGAAGGGCAGAGTTAATGCTTTTCAGATTGTCTTTATCTGAGAGCTGATCTTATCACATCTCCTCGCTGAGCTCAAAGTGTTTACACTCTGCACTATTTTGTACGTGTGGTGTTTTTAAAGGGGCTCTTTTCACCCTGTGCCTTTGAATCAACTTGAGGGTGTTTAGTGTGGGTCCCTGCAAGTGTCCGTGTGCCTGTGTATCTGTTTGCATCCATTCAACGCTCCACTAACATCCTGCTGTCGACTCCCCCCACAGGGAAGGAGAGCTGCTTTGAGAGAGTAATTCAAAGGTTCGGGAGGAAAGTTGTTTACATTGTTGTTGGAGATGGTGTGGAAGAGGAGCAAGGCTCAAAAAAGGTAAGAAGTCGAATAATACACACCACATACTGTATACACATTGAGCTCCAGAAATACACAGATCTAGGAGAAAAGACAACGTTTGGACTTGTGATTGAAGGTCAGGAGTTCATTATGAATGCTTGCAGAACACAAAACATACCTGCCATACTTTTCCAAATAAAGGAATCAGCTCGCCTGCTTAACAGTCTTACTTTACTTTCATTTGTTTATCCTCTTATACAAGAGAGAAAGTCTGTAGTGTGTAATCAGCGCTTTTCCTCCGCCATCTCAGGTTTACAGAACAGGGGAGGGGAGAGATGGCATAATTATATATTCCTGCTCGGTGCCTTGAGCAGCGTGAATGCTGTGTGTGTAATGCTAGGCAAGCCCTTTCAGGCTTGTTGAAGGCACATTGTAAATAGAGCATGCATAAAGGAGACTTAAATCATTGTTGATGGAATTGGATTATTTACTGCAATGACAAGCCTGTAGCACGAAACGGATCAAAAAAGCCGCCGGTATCTGTTCAGATGAATCTGACATTGTCCTTTTTTATGTTACCTGTCGGCTCTTGCTCCACAATTTGTGTATTCAGCGTTTCTGCCAAGTTTGGATGAAAACCAAATGCCGCATGCAAGCCGCACACAGCAAACATATTCATTAGCAAATTAATCAGCGGTCAAAAGGCATATTTCACTGACAGTAACGGTGAGCCACAGTGTCAGGGTGAAGACATGGAGTTTCCCTTTGAAAAGCCTCCAGCTCCCTTTTCACCTGTTTCTCAGTAAACAACGAGTAGAAGCGTGAGGACAGATGAAGAGCGATTAGGCAGCGATTAAGCAGAGGTATCCACCTTTACCCTGGATAAGTGCGTAAAGCAATAGCTCTGTATTATGAAAAGCGAACACACCCTGGGAATATGGTCTTGAAGGATGATTGTGGAAAAAAATGCAAATATTTTCACTCAGTCTTGAGTTGTTGGAGAGTGACATTGATGGAAGGATAAGGCGGGTTTTTTTCTCCCCCGTCTGAGTTGTGTGAGTCCCACGACACGCCATGCGGTAAAAGGTTTCTGTGTCAACATCAGAGAGGACGTGAAATAACACAACAATTTCACCCGTCAGGAGGCACACATCAGACGTGACACCGTGTGGAACTACAAAAGCAAAATGTCTAAAAGTTCTCCCGGCCCTCATTCCTCCACCAAAAAAAAAAAAAAAAAAAAATCCACAATCCCTGAAACAATTCTGCCTTCATTTATTACCATCGCCTGGGAGAGAAGGTAGAGATAGCATCTCCAGCTTTTAAACTTAAAAGCAAAGACAATTTACAAAACAAAAAGCAAAGAGCTTTTTAAGGGTCAGTGCAGGCTCTCCTAAGCGGAACATATGCCTGGGAGAGGCCATACCTTTTGATAAGGGGGGTTAATGGGCTCCACACACTGAGGAGCAGAGGACTCTACCTGACAAGCTCCTTTCATTCTCTGCGACTCAGGTTTCTCCCCCCGTCCTCTGCTTGGGAACAACAGCTCATTTGCACTGTCCCAAACACACACTGGCAGGCAGAAGGTTCATTCAAAAGACCCTGTGGGGAGTTTATTTCTCTTGAGGTTGAAGACAGCTACTGGATTCGCTTGGTGGTAGAAAACTACATGTTGATGCAGGAGAGAAATTAGTTAGAGGTACATATGTACTATTTGGCTGCATAGACATTTACACAAGGGAGCAAGAGGAGCAGTCTGCATGTGTTATTAATATGATTGCTTTTCCTGGTGAAAGGACCAGGCCTGCAGTACTTCATTCATTGAACGTATTAGCTGCAGTGTAAAGAATAAAATCTTCTTAGCGCTTCTTGCAAATGTTAAGATGGGCTATAAGTAATGGTTTTCGTCAATATTATTTTTTGATAATTATTCAGCTCACAGTTTCCCACGTCTTTAAATAGCTTCTTTTTTTTTCCTCCGACCAAAAGAGAAAAAGAATCGTTAGCATTTTTCTTTGATAAATGACTGAAAGGATTGATTAAACTATTGTAGATTACTTATCAATTCATTGACAAATTGTTTCAGCCCTAAAATGTATAGAATATATGATTTTTTTCAGTGTTTGAAATTAAAACTTTTTTTATTCCTCCCTCAGCACAACATGCCCTTCTGGAGGATCTCCAGCCATTCAGACCTCATGGCCCTCCACCACGCTCTAGACCTGGAGTACTTGTAGCACTACAGCACCACGGTACACCCTGCTCCGCCTCAGCACACCCTGCAACCTTTCACCTTCGCCCTCCATCCCCGTCCCAAGCTTGCCGCAGACCCTACAGCTCAGAAAAGGCACACCCCCCCCCCCCCCACCCCACCCCCCCCCCCCCCCCCCCCCCCACTGCGCTGCCTGGCGTCTGTCTTCCACTACACAGGAAGAAAAGAAGAGGAGAATGGAGAGAGAAAAAAGGCTGAGCACACGGTTAATGTGCTGACATATGGTCACACTTCGTCTTAACCCTAAACTTTTTTTTTTTTTTCTGGAAGCGAAGGAGAGAGGTAAATTTACGGCGCTGCAGCTGCTTGCCCTGTTACTGTGAATTGGCCGCTTTCTGAAGTTGTCAAAGTGTTTTACGGCCCCCTGTTTGTGCCGGGACTCTGTCAGGGTCCACACCTGTGAGGAGAGCAGCGCTACCGGTGGCCTCGCCTCGCCACAGAACTCCGCTACAGGAAACCACAGGCCCACGACTACTGGTGGTGACATTTCTCCTTCCCTCTAGCTCTTCACCTCCCGTCTCTTTCTGTTCCTTATCTGTCTACCTACAGACAGACAGACAAAGCGACTGCTCCTCTGTTGCCCGTCGGCCTGGGAGTCCTGTGCTTGTTATTTATGAACAGAGACTTTGTGAGTGGCACCGTGCCACCGAGAAGGTACCTCGACGACAAAAGACTCGTGCCTTTTACAAAGTACTATTGATTTCCAACCACAGCGAGAGGAAGACATTTATGGAAGAAACAAAAAAAAGGGGGTTTTCTAATAATTTAAGAAAATTACAAAAAACTTTATTTACAATGCTGAGACAATCGTGTATAGAGGAAATCTTTTTTTGTGTGTGTAAGTTTGTAATCACTGGACTATTCCTTCCTATATTCATTTAGGTACGTGCTCTTAAAAGGTGGCAATGCTTTTTCATTAAAGTAAAAAAAATAAAATAAAAGGCATCCCATCGCACATAAGCTTGTGCGAAGCCTGAAAGTGTTGATGTGTTCAAGTTTTGTTCAGTAAACAAATATGTAGATAATGGGATTTTGTGATAAATCGTTTTGTCAAGACCAAAAGCATGGATGTCAAGTGTCAATGACCTTTGATTTGATTCTGTGACGTTTCTCGTCCTTACAGGAAACTGCAGTCACATCTTTATACAGCATAACAGGTCTCCTTTACTGCAAGTTCTTTTTTAGACTCCTATTTTAAAGGGAAAGAGGTATTTGGGTTTCTTAGTTATTCAGAAAGGTAGCTCACAACTTGTGTCCTTACGGCATTTCACCAGCTTGCAGCCCTGACCCCATATATTTGAAAGCAAACTTAATTCTGATAAGTTTTTCGTATCTGGCGTGGAAGTGAGAAAACTCACTATTTCCTGCCTCCTGAGAGCCACCTTGGTAACAAATTAAAAATTTTAAAGCAGGCTTGAATAGGTTTTATTATCTTTTATACAAGCGCTATAACACCTCTTGTACAGCAAGCATAATTTTTGTATAATGTAGTGTTTTTATTTTGACTTTGAAAATACATTCTGTGTCCCTCTTTGAAATAGTTTAAAGACACAAAGCCCTTTTCATAATGCTTCTACGTCTGTGGATGGGGAAACCGTAATGAACATTGAAAGAAAAGCCACTAACTTCGAGGGGTTTGTGAACATACAGGACATGTGCTATCGACTGTGAATTTCTTAAACAGAAACCCATTTGTTGCGTTTCTAATTTTCCCTCCTTTGCACATGATCACTGTTGGCCTTTACATTTCAATTTAGATCCCTCTCTCCCTCCCCTCCCACCCCATCTTCTCAAACAACAACTTCTTCCCCCGCACTCTGGGGGTATCTACATATTGCTGCTAGATCAAGGTAATGGTAGGTAACTAGTGGAAATGTTTTATAGATTCATACAGCACGCTTTTTTTATTATGTTGCAATCATAAATGCAAACTGGAAATACTTTACACTACATGGGCCTCATTGTGAAACGCAAAAGATTGTTGTGTCTGCAAAATATGTGTACAGATGTTTTTGACATTATTATTTGATTGTGTTTAAATTAATAAAACTGATTTGTGAACTGTTACATGTTGCCCAGATTATTATTTTTATATTTAAAACTACAACTTAATACATTATTTACAATATTGTGTACTAAACTAAAGTAGGTGCACAATACAATTTAACACTGACATTAAAGTACTTTTGTCTGTGGACAAAATTGTTTTAGTTTTTTAGTTTTTACTTATTTGAATTGTGTGTTAGTAATACTAGAATAACATTACTGGCTGCCCTCACAGGCGTCAGCCACTTATCCTACCAGGAAGCAAATAGAAACTGGAGTTGGTGCAAGTCTAGATCAAACAACATCATCACACCTCCACATGCTAATGGCATGCTTTAACTCTGCTGCACAATAGCTGATCAAAATAAAAAAAAGCACAAAGCTACATCCGAATGACAGAAATGCTTTTGTTTTGGAATAACTAACATGACTTGAAGGCTCTTTAAATTTCCATTAATCAGATGTTTTTCATAATTCCTGTGAGACGATGCAAGATTTTCTTGATAGCCTCAACAATGTAAAATGTGCGTCACACATTCTTGAGGCTTTTCTGAAGCCAAGCCAATTCTCAGTCCAATATCTGTAATAATTCTATCCATATAGCGTATATCTCTAGGAGCCTCCATGCGTAACTAACATATATCGAACCGATCCAAGCCATAGAGAGCTGAGTTAGTTTAAATAACACATGAAAACATAACACATGAAAAATATTTATTAGGCGGATTTTATGAGGTGGTCACAGCTAAGACAGTCCAGGATGTAACACTAGCCTGGACAGGGAAGAAAGTGTCCGGCCTCCAAAACCACGATGGAGAATTAAGCATGCATGGAGTTTTATTTTGAGCCGCACAGCCCATTTAATATCCAGATCAATTATGTTTTCAGATGGAGTGGGAGTGATGGTTGGGGTGAGGCGTGTATGTCTGCCAGTCTGGACAAAGCAAATCAGGCTGCTACCGCCGGAATGCACCGGCACAATGACCCCTAATGTGCTTTTTCCACTTCCGAACAGCTGAAAGACTAAGGAGTGTCTGAGGTCCTCCTGACTGCCTGTCTTTCTAGGAGAGGAGCACTCTCTCTTTCTCGGCAGCACAGAATAGAGGTCTGTTCTCTTTGATAAGTTTTCCCGATGCTCAGAGACCTGGCAGGAAAACTCAGACACAACCAGACCAGACATTTTGTGAAAGAAAAAGTGGGTGTTGTGGCATGTCGGCCAACCACTCTGGCTGCTCATGCAAAACAGAGGGGAATAAAAATAAGAGCTATATTGTGTCTGTTTGGCTTGGTCATGGACCTGACTTACAATCCTCACACTTTTGATTTTCTGTGAAATGTATCATCCTATCATGTTGCTGTAGAGCTTGTATGCATGCCATGTGCTTGCTTTTGTTAGATAAAGGTGATCCTGTGCTTTAATCAAGCTTTACAGTAACCATGTAATTCACAAGAGGCCCGCTCTTCATTGAACTCCCATCAAACCCCTTGTGGAAATAAAGGGGCCATTACCACGCAGGTCCTGTGTTGGGCATTCCTCTGTTGGGCATTCCTCTCCGGGATGTCCCAGCAAAGCGCCCGGCCTCCATAAAACTGTACCGCAATAATAAACAACGCCATTGGTGATTTACGACCTTGCCCAGACAGTGATTTCATGCAGATTTCCATAGAGGGGGCCTCTGACGGTGCATCGCAATTGAACTAATATTGTATTACATGCATATCAAACTCCCCCTCCCCCCAAAAAAACCTGATCTGCCACATCTCTTTTATGAGCAGGAAGCCTATTAATAGGCCTGTGTTCTCCTTTTGGTGGCTAGTGTGTCTTAAGTTAGGGGAATTTGTCTCTGTAGCGAGCAGATGTCCACAGATTGAGACAATAAGAGAGAGCAGAGAGGGGGAGACACAAAGCTTCCATCCTTAGCAGAGCTGCAAGGCATTTCTGCTCAATCTAAGAACCAAAACAACACGCTATTAGGTCGTTTCAGTCTGCATTTCTTTATTCTTGGTTTGGCTGATGCTGTTTGTCTGGAGGCAGGATAGACAATCCCGCTGTCTCTGATTGCAGCTCCTCCTCCAGTGGTTTTCAGATGAAGAAAGGCTTCTTGCTCCTCTCCAGAGTGCAAGGCTCAGTTAGCCTTGGCAAGCAGCGAGAGTGACAAACCTGTTGTCATGCTGTGGCGGGTGGTGGTGCTAAACTAGGCCCTTTGTTTACTGTTTGTTTATTTCTCAGTTACTGGGATTTGACAGGCAGAGTGGGGCAGGGACAGCTGGTAATCAGGAAGCTGTGTATGTCAGGGATCCCAGCCAGAAGTGTCAACTCCGAAGGGGCCAGGCGTCCACAGCTATGCCTGTCCCACACAGACGTGGCATTCCCAAGTGAGGCCAGACTGCGCCGACGCTACGCATGTATGTTGGTGAAGAGTTTGAGTCAGATTGGTCTAAAAAAGGTTTTGGTTTTAATGGACTTGTAGAGTGAGTTGTGACTCATGGAGGTCACACACGCACACACAAACACAACACACACACACACACACACACACACACACACACACACACACACACGTGTATACATTGAGGCACCCACAAGATGAGGAAATTGTCTTTGTAATTTATTGTATTAGGGTTTTCTGGAATCCAGCATTGCAAATTAGGTGTTATTTTACTATAAGTAGTAGTTTTGACAAGACATACTGTTTCAATAAAGCATTGAGATACAGGGCAGACATTGTCTCTCATCATGCATGTTCCCTACACTAGCTCAGCAGTAGTTGCTGCAAATATCATAAATCACAAACATTGAAATGTAACTCTTCTGTCTGCCAGTCAACAAGTTGCTGTATTAGTCCTTTTGGTCTGTTGATTGCAGAGTATTTGTTTTCATTTTCAAACAATTTTCCATGAAAGTTAAAGTAGTAACTCCCCGCTGCGTGCCTCCAGAAAAAAAGTATTACTTGTACAACAACTGCAATAATTACTCGTACAACACTGCACAACACAGCAGGTAATGAAATTCATTCGCTGAGCAAATTCAGCAACAAAGGCACACTTTCACATAAACTCTCACCACGGCTCATAATAACCACCATGAGGTCGTAGTGTTACGTTGCCAGGGCCGGACCTGGAGCGATGCTCACTGTCTGCCCGACCGCACCACAGCTCCACCTGCGTCTCTGCGGTCAAACACACACACTCTCTCATATTTACTGGGCCCACCGCACTGCTCCATTTGAAGGTGAGTGGCAGAGATTTATATGGCCAGCTAAGGCCACCCTACAACTGTGAGTGTGTGTGTGTAAATGTGCATGACTTCTTAGCTAACTCTGAGCTACCGGGTCCCCAAGGGTTTATTTGGCTGCTGCTGCTCCCTGTATGCACTGTGGGTGAGCATGCGCAAGCGTTTTTATGTGTGTTTGTGTGTGCTCAGAAAGTGTATGTGTGTTTGCAAGGACCTCCCTCTCGGGTGTTAATTGGGCTGGCTCTCCCAAGTTGGCCCTCGGACCCAGGCCAAGCTCCCTCTCGTCTGGCAGCAAAAAGAGCCTCTCAGCCAGTTTAATAAACTCAATGTCATCCGGTTAATAAAACAGCCTTGCGTCCCACCTTGGCTTGTTTTTGCTCGATAAGTCACGGGTGATGTTATTTTTTCTATACGTAGAAATGAAGGAAAGGTGAACCCTGTTTCATAGGTAGGCTGCATGTTTTTTTTCCTCTGAGTCCTGCTGCTGCTTTATGTCCTGAAATACCACAGCTACGCTTCCACGCTGCCACATATATTTTATAGAATGTATACAGGCTATATTAGGGGTGTCACAATTCTCCAAATCCACGATTCGATTTAACTTCAATTTTAACATCACAACCTATTCCTTCTATTTCGTCTGGCTCCGCCCTCCTACGTACTTCCGCTCAATTTTCATTTTACTTCAGTACTCCGTCTGGGTTTGCGGTATATTCTTGGGTTTTCTCCGGCCAAATATTTGGCGGTCCAATCATCGAACAGAGAGAGTGGCTGAGAGCGATGACGTTGAGGACGTGCGCTAGAAAGATGCAAGCGAAGCCATTTGGTCCATTGTGGCCATGCTGCAGAATATCCAGAAGTTAAAGCTTCGAGCAAGAACAATGTTGTGTTGGTGGCCATGATGTTGTGGCCGTCCTCCCCACGGGGTTCGGAAAAAGTTAGCTTTTCCAGCTCGCTGCGTCAGTGGTGAAGGAGTTGGCTAAGGCTAACGCTAGCGATGCTAATGCTAAATATAAGCCAGTAGTTGTTGTCGGTCTCCCCTCTTGTTGCACATGCGAATGACATATACGTCACGACCAAACATTAGCGATTGGTTATGGCAGATCCAGAGTGGCTCTGGGCAGATCCAATAGTTTTAAACTTCAACAGGAGAGTCATTGTCAATGGAGAGTGGCCAGACTCTCTGTACAAATGAAATGTACGAGAGTCTGGTAGGATCAGGCTATTTCTTTTCAGCAGTCACTGATGAATGAATGTCAATGCCACAATAAGAGTCATTAGACTGTGTAAAGTGTAAAGTGTCTCGAGATAACTCTTATGATTTGATACTATAAATAAAAATTGAATTGAATTGAATTGAATTAGACAGCTCGGATAGCCTATTTTACAACAAAAGTTTGAGTTTCACAGAGTTTACAGGATGCACTTGAATGCACCATGAAGTCCCGTCGGGGCTCTCCCATAGACAGTATATAATGGACCAATAGACCCCGTTGCTCTGGACGGAGACCGGTGAAGGATATTAGAAGCACTTTTCCGGTGATCACTAGCTTTACTGCGCAGCCTCCAACTGAGAGAGACAACGTAAATGTGACGTGAGCAACGTGTCTGAAAGTTGTAACTCCTCTGGTAGCTGTGCCAAGAGAAATCTCAATCAGCGGCAGCGGCCATGGTGTCTGGAAAAGTGCAGCTGCAGGCTACGGGTAAACTAACGTTTCCCTGTGTGTTTGTTTTTTTTCTTCGGATGTGCGCAAGTAGGCGGGGGTGGAGAGAAGGAAAAGAAGCAGTCTGTGCTCTGTGGGAATCGCTGATGATCCATACCTGAGAAGATAACTCGGTTTTAATATTGTGTCAGCATTTAATAGTTATGTGCTATTAAACCAAGGGCTGATCTGTGGTGTGTGTAGGCCTATGCCCAAAGTTATTTTTTTCTATAGGCCTAACGTTACCTAAAGGGTCAGTTCATGTGATTACAAAGGACTGGACCTGGAGTTAGCTAACGTTAACGTTAAGTTATGGATGGTCAGTAAATCCCTGCAAACCATGAGCTGGCTGCTTGCTAAATCCGAATGTCTGTTTTCTATTTCTACACATATTAAATACCAGAGATGTGTTGCTAGTGTAGCTTTGAAGTTGTTTCAGTGGAGCTGCCGGCTGAATAATGTACTAGTAGGCTATGTATTATTATGACTCTTTGCCAATCGCTACTTGATAAGGTAATTGTAAGGTAATAATGTTTCAGTGAAGAGTAATTAAGTAGATTTTTCAAGTATCTTGCCCTAGCAGTGACATTTCTGCTGCTACTCTTAATACAATCCGGGTGAATTAAATTTTGTTTGTGGTGCTCACAGTAATTAACATTTCTAGTTACCTTTTTTTTTTGTCTTGTGGTGATCTCCAAAATAGTTAACTCAAAACCTGGGCACATATAACTAAAGCTATGTGCATATCTAGATAGATACAACTGGGGGTAATTGAGAACATGTGTTTTTTGGTAATTTAGGTAAACAGCCCTTTAAACTATTTATGACCCAGAGAGACACTCATCCAAATGGAACAGAGTGACATTAGAGTTGTTTTATGCCACATTTCTCTCTCTCTGTATCTTCTTCTCAGTCTGTCTCTTTCTCTTGGCCCCATACTGTCCCAGTAGGAATGTTAATGTTGTGTTCCGGTTGGATGAAATGTTTTTTTTTGCTCTGCCTCTGTCTGAGCAGGGGACACAGAGGGGATGGAGGGGTAGCACGGGGGCGAGGAGCCACTGGGACAGGAGAAAATATTCTATATCCTGGGTGACTCCGCTCTTCTAGGGGATTACAAAGGGTTTAACTGGCGGATGAAGGAGAGCAAAGTGGTAAGTGACATTTCTGGTCTAGGAATATGGCAATCAGCAGCATGGAGCCCCGCCAAGTCTCCTGGCCTGGCCAGAAAAATGCTAAAAAGGCTTGGGAGAGTGTAAACAAACGGGGCACTGGCTAGCGGTGCGGGAGGGGAAAGGAGGGAAAGGAGAGGGAGTGGGGACGGGGGGTGTCCAGGGGGACAGATCTGTTAACCATCAGTGGCTGCGTTTCATCCTGCCGCCCCTCTCCAAACCCTTCAAGGGAGGCTTTGTGTACCTGCTCCGCAGACAGGAGCTGGGTATTTGGGGAACAGGAAACCAAGGCTTCCCCCCTTCCTTTCTTCCCCACACCTCACCCATTCCCCCTTCCCCTGTGCCCGCAGCTGCCCCCCAACACACACACACACACACACACCCCACATTCACCCCCTGCTATGCCCTCTCTTGTACGCCACCTCTGCCCCCTGATCACTCATACCTCCACTCTGAATAGGCATGTTGTACAGTATGTCATTGGAATAACACACACGCACTGGCAGCTAAAGTTGATAAGTGGACAATGGCTTGTCAGCAGTCGTCGCTCAGCTCAGGTATGAATGTACAAAGATTTCCATGCATAATCTAAAGGCCTGCATCCATTTGGGTTAAATAAAATGGGGAAGTGGGTATTTAAACCTAAATCCATTATTCATGATTCTCCATCTGAACCACCAGCCAAGAGAATCGGAGCATTGACAGACAGAGTTCACTATGTTAATTATTTCAGTTAGTTCATGAGCTGCTCAGGACTGTTCAGCCGCACAGCCTGCGCCAATTCACATCAGCACTTAGCCTACTAGAAGGAAATTATTCCTGACAAAAAGCTGCTAGGCCTATTACTGTTACACCATAAAGGTTAGCATGGGAGAATGAGGGAGAGTTCAACAAGTGTAATGCATGCATGGATCACAAACAGCGATTGTCTAATTATAGCTTAGCAACCATTACTAGGCACAGCAGGTCTGTCAAGTTTTCGATTTCTCCACATGATACGTCCGTGTGCATGTTGCTGTAATGCAGTAAGAGAGATACGCCTATAGGGTCATAACTTTTTCTTTCTTTTATTAAATTACCGGCCAACCTTAGGTAGATGCTAGAATATAGCCACCAAACGAGTTTCAACCAAGTGCGAGCCAGGCCAGATCCAGAATCTCTCAGTGAGGGAGAAAGGGTAGATGTGCTTCCTGCCCATTTCAGACTTTTATTTTACTTTTTATGTGGGTAAACCATGTTCAAAAAATATTGATCATATTAGAGTAGAGCTGGGCAATATATCAATATTATATCGATATCATGATATGAGACTAGATATCGTCTTAGATTTTGGATATCGTAATATTGTAATATGGCATAAGTGGTGTCTTTTCCTGGTTTTAAAGGCTGCATTACAGTGATGTCATTTTCTGAACTTACCCGACTGTTATAACTCTGTTATTTGCCTTTACCCACTTAGTCATTATATCCACATTACTGATGATTATTTATCAAAAATCTCATTGTGTAAATATTTTGTGAAAGCACCAATAGTCAACACTACAATATCGTTGCGGTACCGATATTGAGGTATTTGGTCAAAAATATTGTGATATTTGATTTTCTCCATATCGCCCAGTCCTATATCAGAGTAGTTTACATACTTTAAAATGTGTTTGGAGTGGGACTTTATCTTGTAATGCCACTGCCCAATGTCATGATAGTTTCTAGTTTCTGATAGTTTCACATGGTGAAAGATCAGAATGGAACTGGGGATGAGGATGAGAATGGGTGGAGGAATGTTTTTGGTATAATCTGCCCAACTCATTTGGCTAAATGTAACTTCCTGGTTTGCGTGTGGGTGAGTGTGCTATGTGTGTGCATGAGAGAGAGAGAGAGAGAGAGAGAAAAAAAAAGTGATCTGTAATCTGCTAGCAACAGTTTGCCTTTCCAAAATCAATGGCCGTTGGCTAGAGAATGAGAAGCCTGCTTTTGTTTCCTTCTATGTGAAATCTTCTGTATAATATACATAATCACAAACAACGGCCTTGCAAATTGCCATTAAGTTAAATCAACACCCCACCGACAAATTCTCATAAAAAAAATTTAACATTACTAGCTTCAAAAATAGCATCTTCTGCAGGGCTACTGTAATGCCTTGATTAGTCGAAGCTGAAGGAGTTGGACAGCTTTGTGTTCCTTAATACGCAGGGTGATGAAGAAAAATACTCGTCCCTGGCACTGAGTTGACACAGATCATAAAGGCTTCATTGTGAATGCTGACTTGTCTCCCAGTATGCTAAATTAAAAAATGGATGTAACCTAATACGGGATGGTAGCGGCGATAAGATCTGGAGTCGGCCCGTGTCCCTGCAGGCCCTTCTCCTCCTCGCTGCACCACAAGGGAAGGCAGCGCGGTGACAAGAGGTGTTCAGGAAGCAGTGAACACCCTGCAGATCAACAGATAATATTTTTCTGGCAAATAAATTCATTCCTGAACCTTAAATTACATTTTCACCTCCCAAAGAAATGTCTGCTCTCTAAGCCTGAGGCAGTGTCTGTCTGACACGGAGGGAGGAGGAAAAGAGGAAGTGCAAGGTGTTGGCGCATGTATGCTGTATCTGTTTGTATGTGATTAAACAATGTGCGAGGGATTGTAAATGTCTGTCAATGTGCGTGTTTCGTGTACACTATGGGTGAGCACATGTGTGTGTGTGTGTAGAGAGAGAGTCACTCTGCAGCACCATGACAACAGTGGGGCCGTCTGATCCTCTCTCTCTAATTGTCTGTGACCTCGTAACTGGAGACGCACTCTCAAGGCAGGAGGAGGGCCTTTCACACGGCAATCACTTTTGGATTTGTCCTCTATGCAACTCCTGAATACCACTGCCAAAAAGGTGTGTGTGTGTGTGTGTGTGTGTGTGTGTGGGTGCGTGGGTGCGTGCATGCGTGCGCATGTGTGAGTGTATGTATATGCAGGTGTGACCGCTTCTTAAAATCCAAACCCCCTTCTGATTGGCAGTGAGGTACAGTATACCAGAGGTGGACAGGTATGTGTGGATTAGACACTCTTTGATGTTCTTAAAAAAAAAAAAACGTGTTTATGCCAACTTTACTTCACACACAACATGAGGAAATAGAAAAAAACGTTGCAACAAAATTAAAGAGAATATTGAAAAATAGCAACTTCTTTGACAGTTCATGTTAAATGTATCTTTCTTTGTTTTGAAGACCCGAGACAGGGTGGAGGATAACAGATTGAAATATGATACTTGCTGTATTATAAATTATTCCAGTGAGTAGAAAAGAACGGAAAGAGTCAATCGCTCTGTTCCCAAGGTACGTCGAGCAGGTGAATTCAGGTAAAAGCTGCCATTTTTCACATAATAAATATTGCTCGTCCACTTCAGTCTTTATGCTATTGGATATTTGAAGGACTTTTAATTCTTTGGCCAGTTCTTACTACATGGTGTGATGAATTCTAAATGTACAAAATGTCCACAGAAAATCAATTTCTTTTCATATTTTGATCTGGATGCACGCAACTAATCCACTGGCCAGACTGTAACTATAGTACTGCGTTCAAGCTTCCTTCTCAACACTCTTTATCACTTTTAAGTACAAAGCAAGTAGTAGGGTAATTGATTCTTACATTGTACTTTACATACTGTCCAGAGAATGCACTTACGTCTACACTGTCTGTCTGTCTCTGTCTGTCGTTCCCTCCGTCTGTCTGCAGAGACCGGGCTGTTCTGATGTCTCTGTTTTGTTCCACCATAAAGGGGCCTCAGTAATGGTCCCTGTCACACACAAAGGTATTAAGGCCTAAAGCCTCTCTCTCTCCGCCGCCACTGGCAGCTGGGCCAGGGGAATAATTTGATTTGGTATTTTATGCTGGAAAAGAGCCTTTCTTCCTAAGCCACATTTGCGCTTGGCTTCTCCTCAGCTCTGCAGCCCCCTGAAAGACTTTACATGACATTAACACATTTCAGAGAGCATTACGGCTTGAAAAGAGATTTGTCTAGACAAAGACATGGTTTATTTGTAGTTAAAGCTTCATTTCCTGCCTGTTCCTTCTCCTGCACTCTCTCCCTGCACCTTTACCCCCCTCAACCCGCCCCTCCTCCCCGCGTGACTCCTGCCGGGCGCACAATGGTTGGCGCCCTGACAGGTAAGAGGATTTCAATTAGTTTACCTCGAAATGGGCCCGGCAAAACGTGATTAATGAAAGCAATTAGTCTCTGTCATGTCTTCAGCACACTCCTGCTAAATCACCGGACTGCTCCTCACCGACGCTAATAGCAAATTACATCACCCAGATCCTCTCTCTCTCTCTCTCTCTCTCTCTCTCTCTCTCTCTCTCTCTCTCTCTCTCGGCTTCTTTATGAGCTCCCCACGTCTCAATGAAGAGAGCAACGGAAAGGAGAAAACAAATAGAGGAATGAAACCCAGCTGATACCCATGTGTGTTTTTTTTCTTTTACTCTTCAAGAGTGTATCCCATAAACATCAACAGTTTCTTCCAACCTGTAATAAAAAAAGAAGAATAATACTCATCTTTTCTACAAATACCATTCAAAGAGATTTAGGGCACTGCTGCCTAAAAATGATCAACCATGTTATAGTGAGATAAAAAGATTTATAAATCAATGGTCTATGTGTGTGCGTCTGTCACAGACTGACTAATAATAACCAGTGTGTGTGTGTGTGTGTGTGTGTGTGTGTGTGTGTGTGTGTGTGTGTGTGTGTGTGTGTTTTAACGAGCAGTAAATTAATCGGGGGTGCCTGGGCTCTGCTCCCCTGATTATAGCACGGCTGATCTACAGCATCACACATATGTTTACACTTCGTAAATGTACTTTCCCCTCCAGAACATCACACAATCCATACAAACTTATAAACTATAGTGGGATTTATGAAGACATGTTTTAAATGTGTAGGCTTCAAAGTATGGGCTCTTGTCACGGAACCGAAGAAACTCTCATCCTGAAGAAATGAAATCAAATAAAAGGGAATTTACTGAGCCATAGATAATGTTTTGCTAGCTGCAGGCTGGGTGGACCTCAGCCAACAGTAATCACTGCCCACTAGGAGGGAAACAGTCCCACCTGCTTCAAATTCACTGCATGCAAGCTTCCTCCTCTCACAGTTTTTGCTCTTGTTATATATTTATGCCACCATCACACCCACCATCTCTCGTACTC
Source organism: Perca flavescens (assembly GCF_004354835.1). NCBI lineage: Eukaryota > Metazoa > Chordata > Actinopteri > Perciformes > Percidae > Perca > Perca flavescens. The sequence goes on from NC_041352.1 coordinate 14,185,618, forward strand.
TTTCTCTCAATACTTTTTTGACTTCCCTACCCTTGTCTGTGGCTCTCCAAGCTCATTCGTTCCTACTGAAGATGTAAAGCTTTAACAACAGGCCACAATTTTTTACAAAGGTGTGGTCATTTTCTAAAACAGCTGGGCACCTTTAGTTATTAGCAAATATTTCTCAAACAGGAGTAAATTAGCATTTTCTGGGGATTATTTTCAACTGCGTGATTAATATACATTTGATGTGGCAGTGAATATTTTCTGAACCAGGAAGGTGGTGGAACATGGAACATACCACCCTCTGTGACAGTGTGGCTCATTTATGTGTTTTTAATAGTTTAGTTTAAATAGTTTTCAAGCCAGCGATTTCTGTCATTCTGTGTTTTCACCTGCAGACTGTGTTACTTCAGTCAGACCTTCAAGTATGGCCTTGTATGCTAGCGACGCAGTGATGAGTGTTTGTTCTTCTTTGGTTTGATTATTTAATTAGCGCTTCGTAATCTCTTTTGAGGGAAGTTTTGTGTTGGTTGGCAAGTCTTCCAGACCAACCGCTCTAGACCTTTGGTTTATTTGACCGTAGCCATTGGTACATTTTTTGCTCATCGTTAAAACACATTTCTTAATAAACTCCATAGAATTGTTTCATCTGGCCAAAGGTTAATCTCCTAAATCCTATGTTGGCTTGCCTGTGGCCTTTGGAAAGGTGTGCTCGGGATGATAGGGCTTGCATATTTTGATGTGATCCTATTTCTTCATTTCCTACATTGGCTGGGAACAGGGGAACAGCACAGGCTGTAGCTAGACCAGGCGTTCTCCTTTTCTTTCTCTCTTCCTGTGCCATTCTTTCTCTTCCTCTCTTGCTCTGTCTGTCAGATAGAGCATGCCAATTTGATAAGCTTGTTCCTATTGGAAATGGGATGATTGGAGGTCTTTGGCATCCACCCTGACCTGTCTGCTCCGCTGTTCGATGCACAGTTTTTCAGACTGACACACATTCCTGAGCATGTCTAAATGCGTGTGGTAGTGTGTGCTAACGTGTGTGTGTGTTGTGTGTGTGTGTGTGTGTGTGTGTGTGTGTGTGTGTGTGTGTGTCTGCTTCAAATGGAGGCTGCCTTGTCAACCTGTCATGCTTCAAGACAGTAATATCTGAGGTCCCCCCTCTTTGCTCCTCGCCCCATCAGTCAGAAATTGGGAAAGCCAAAATAACGGCACACACTCCAGTCTCTCTTCTCTCTCTCTCTCTCTCTCTCTCTCTCTCTCTCTCTCTCTCTCTCTTTCTTTCTCACTCCATCCCTCTCTCCTGTTGTCTAAGGTTTTCCTGTCACCGAGCCAAAATCTAATTGTTCAAAGCTCTGTCAGCCTCCAACACTTTGATATTTTTTCCCCAGGCTTCAAAAGAGCACGACAACAATAGACTTGTGACTGCAGGGCACGCCGAGGTAGCCAAGGCTATATTAGTTATCACGTCTTTATGTCTTTATATTCGCTGGCATGGCTTGCAGACCTTTACTTGGGGGGGATGGGGAGGGGGAGGGGGGGTGTTCGGAAGGAAGCAGACTTGTTAGTGGTTTCTCAGGTGGCTTGTTCGATGCCCCGGGATATTTTTTTAAGTTTGCAACTGACTTTCCAACACCACCTCAGGTAAAGGGCGTGTACGGTGTCAAAGCTCAAAATGGTGCCGTGTCTGTTCTATGTTTATAGCAGTGTTGAGGTTTCTGTAATTGACACTGTCTTAATGCGTGTCATTTTTACACAATGTTACTTGCCTAACCACAAGACCCAGTCTGTAGTTAAGGGTCTGGGATGATTAAGCCTGCAAAGAACAGACAGGATCACATAATTTGTTACAGATTTAATCTTGGCAACGCTTTAGTAAAACTGCCTCAAAGAGACATTTACCCCTTAATTTCTTTTAATATACCTCCGGTCAAACCCTAATCTTTAAAGCGAGACTACGTAACTTTTGGCAGAACAAATAACACATTCTTCCTCTTGAAATTAGAAAGTTGAGTTCAATACACTGAGTTTTGCTGCTAGAGTTGGGATAACAACAGGTTGGACCAGTAGTTTATGGTGTCTAACGTTAGCTAAAATGACCAAATATTGGGTAAATTGTGCTGTAGCACATTACTTTTTCAGTTTGCTGATTTTATAAAACTTTTCCACTTGTGCTACTGTTACATTAAGCATTTAAGCGAAATGCTAAACTACTGTTCAGCCAAATGCTTCAGAAGAATTATAGCTAAATACATTTACAGCCTAAATAACAGTTTAGCATTTAGCTGTGGCTATCATTCAGCAAAAGTTACATACTAGTAGTCATGCTTTCGGGTAAACTGTCACTCCGGTGTGAAAAGTATCTGTAACTAAAACCGCATCACAAATTGTACCTAATTTGAATGCTGTGTTCACACTGAACTGAAATTGAGCTTCACTGTGTCTTGGTAACTCTCCAACATGAATGAAAATGAAAACAGGAAACACGCAAAATATCCTGTTCAGTTCAGTTTTTTTATTTGATTTTATTTGGAGTAGGAAAAACAGATTTTAACATTATTTAGGTTGAAAATTTTGCCAAATCAGACATATCACACTATCCAATTTAAAGACATCCCTGTTGTTATTTAATTACTTGTAATGTAATTCTGTCAAGGGAACCAGCACTTTACAACAATAAGCTTTAGATTGCGTTACACTTTCTTGTGTTTTACTCCACATAACATTAGTTCACTTTTCACACAACAGTGATCCAATTTCTGTGTTTCTCTGTAACAAGTATTGTTTAGTGTGGAGGTTGCCAGCAGCAGGTTAGCACCTACTCAGCCCTGCTAACATGATATGCATTCACCTCCATGGGGGATATGCTCCGCACGTTCTATTTATGGATGCTGTGTAAAAGGACACTTTACCCTCCAACCCTTCTGTCTGAAAGAGAAATAGACAGAGACCATTGTCATATGTTACATACAGGACAGATTGGGACAAGAGATAGACAAGACATACAGAAATCATGCCTGATGTAACAACACTACTGTTCCTACATCCACCAGGAAAGTAAATACTTCTTCAGATTTCATTTCAGACAATAAGGAGTAACTGTCAGCTCATTTTAATTTGGGAAATTCATCTATTTGCTTAATTGCCAAGGTTAGGTGAGAAGATCATACCACTCTCATATTTGTTTGTCGGTTATGAAGCTACAGCCACAAGATTATTATCTTGGCGTAAATACCAGCAGTAGGAGCTAGCCCGGCTCCCAAATTATTTCTTGGTGACCAGCAACTGGGTCCGGGGACTTCCTTGAGGTGGCGAAAAGACTCCAGAAAGTCCCTGTACCTGGCCAAAAAATGTGGCTTCAGTCCCATACCATATGTAACATTTCTGCATAAAAAAGTCTAAAAATGACCATACCTATGTTAAATATTTTTTTGAGCTGTGTACTTACACTATCCCAAATGTTTCCACCAAATGTCAAACCCAGAGAAATCTTTCTGACACAGGACGTTTCCTTTAGTCCCCTGTCAGTGGCGTCATATAACCTTTCACCTTCTTGTTACTTGTAACTTCTGTCAAAACACAGGCACCCAGATGATACTTTTCACAGTAATTGTAAATCATACAATGTAATAGAAAAAAATACTCATAACTGTAATACTGCTTTTTTTGCCACAAACCATAATTTTGTGATTAATTACATGCCACTTTGCAAAACAGTAATACAGCAGAGACCTTATTTATTGATAAATATCAATATTAATTCAGCTTAACATTACTACAACATGCTGGTTGACAAGTAGCTAACGTTAATGCTAATGCTAATGCTTGGTGGGTAAAATTATAGGGTTAAAACATCGTTCAACACGCTCATAAAGTTATTTTTAGTATAATTGTTTTTACCACAGATAAAAGCAGCACTGGGCTAACTCACAAATATCAGACCCAGGCACCCGAGTCACATCAGTGGCCAGCCATAACGTTAGGTACGTCTCCGTTAGCGCTACTGGTGTTCGTGCCAAAAATCTCCTCCCTGCCGAATTTCTCCCCCCTTCGCATTTAGCTGTCTTTATAATTTAACCTGACAAAAGGTGGGTTAAGCACCAAAATGAATAGTTAAGATTACAGAAAAGTGAAGGGGGAGATCATTCCGGGCAGCTGGGAGCTGTTCAGCTACTGTACAACAGCCATCGAGATTCCCCCGGCAATCCCCACCCACATCCATCTCTCAGCCTCGCTGAGTAGCTAGCTAGCGTTACAACAAACCCCGTCCGCCCGGTCTTGAAAACACCCACAAGGTGGTATTGACATGTGAAACATATTTTGATAGTGTGGGTTTAGCTGCTGGCTAATGTTAGCTTGCTGGCTCACTAGCTAACTGGTCAACTACCAATACAAATTGAATCAAGAAAAACTTAATTATGTTGGGGAAACTGCAGCTATTTTATTAGAATGACATGAATAAACGTTACTAAACGTAACGTGAATAAACTTGAATGGGTAAACTCGTCCGTGAACAGATGCATTATAATCGGTGATGGTGTTTAACAATAAAAACTACAACTTCCGTAATTCCACGCAACTTCCAAACATCATCAAAAGTCTGTGTTTACCATCCATTGTTTTGGTTGAGAGACCCTTGTACGTTTGAGGCCTTTGCAAACCAAGTCCGTATTTTCTACCGAAATTGTTGCATGTTAAAAATAAATAGCACCTCACGTTGTGTCAATCATGTTTATACACCAACTCTGAAACTTTCATCCGTCATGTTGCATCACTAAAGTTTTCGGAAAACAGGTTAATTTTCTGCGTTTTTTCACATCTGTCAAAAGCCTTTAGGGAGTTGTTTGACCACTCAGTGCCACGGTAAACGTCATCTTCCAAAATGGCATCTGATAACTTGATTCACTTTGTTTCTCAGCACAAAGCACTTCACGACAAAATAAAGAATACAGAGATGTGGAATTTAAAGAGAGACTGTGGCAAGTGATTGCAGAACAGATTGAAATTGGGTATGGTACTAATCACAATACAAAGGATATGAAACATTAGACAGTAGTGATTGTGCTCAGGGCAGATAAACAATAGTTTGTCACTCATTCATAATACCTGTTTGGGATTAGCTTTATCAATTACGTAATTAATTCAGTTGCTAGCAGTCTTCGGCCTTTAATAGAATGCAGCCTTGGCCACTGGCGACTCCATTTTGTCTTGTATACAGCATAATAAAAAGCATTGGACTCAGTGTGCAAGGTTTCTTTACGCAACAGTTCTTATCAGAACAAATGTGCAAAGGCCTTTACAGTGTGAGAATACAGTACATTCTCATGTCTGTACACTGTCTAAAAATACAAAAATAAGACCTAAATTGTAATGAACTGGAATTTTCCCTTAGATGTAAAATACATCAAAATACATCATGTTAAATAACTTTGCCCCTTCTCCACCCGTGCATGTAATAAGTAAAGTGACTGCAAACACCTTTACCAGGTAAGAACAATGTGTGAAAATGGTTGTGGGCTCTGACAGGAGCCTTTGTTTTGACTGAGTCTCTTTTCAACTCTGTGGGATTTCCTCCAATATCCCAGAGCTCCCGTTGAACAAGGAGTAGGTAATGGCAGAGCAGCCTAACAAGCTGCTTTCTCCGTCTGAAACCAGACTTTCACTTGCTCTTGCAGAAAATGGCACTTTCATTTGGGATACGGGAGGTTTGGCCCAGGCTTCAGATGCAGTTCGCGGTCAGCTTGCTGGCAGTAGCAGCCAGTCGGTCCCCAGCTCCTCTTCTCCGCCTCGGCAGCTGGGAACAGTGGGAGTTGCGGGCTGCGATTGCTGGCCAGAACAGAGCCGAGGTGAGCTCAGACTTGCTGCTTTTCACTCACTCACCAGGAGCTCTGTTTTTACAAGTCTCTGAACGTGACAGGAAATGGGTTGCAAATGAGCGGTGATGTCCTTCATCAAACACACTACATTTGAATTCTGTTTTCCCAGGATAAATATATCATACAATTACATACTGTATATCCTTATATTCCAAGCTACTGTGTATATAAAGCAGACATTTGGTGGAGATGTAAGTCATCACATAAGAGATATCATGTATATCTGTTAGGTATTGAATATAAAATCTGCATTTATATTCAAGAAACAGTAGAGACAATATTTACACACTAGCTGGCCTTCACATACATTAGAATAAAATCAGCTGTACAGGCAGGAAACAGTATACATATAGATCCCCTCATTCCTCATGGGACACAACTTCCCCTCTCTTGTCTATCTTTCTTTTGCTTGTTCTGCAAGTGAGGGAAGAAAAAGGTGTGGGTGTTTTATGTTTGCATGTTTTAAAAAGACAAACCTGAAATATTTCTGCATTTCGCCACCCTTGTCTCTCTGCCTCCCTGCCCATAGAGCATCTCTGCTTCTCATTATATGCTCATATTTCAAGCAAGCTAAAGCAATAGAGAAAAACATATGCAAAATTTAACATGCTGGGCAATTTCCTTTGATAAGCAATCAGTGTCTGGTACATGTATTATGGAATCAGACGTTGCTTCAGAGCAGATTCACTCCCAAATGCAAAATTATCTTTTTTATCATGTCAGTGAAAACACAAAGGAAAACATAGCGAGAGCAATAAGGGACAGCCTACTGCTCTCACAACAGTGAAGCTCATCCCAGTTCCCCAAACTGAGAAAAGTATGTGGTGTCTTTTGTATTTTGACACATACATACCACTCATTGTTAAACAAAGTCTAGTCGGGAAGAAATCAATTGCGATTCCAGAAGTTTCTTGTTTCTGCTTGTATATTTTTGCAGCAGCTGCAGTAGATATTACACTTTTTGCAAAAAAAGCTGTTTCCCTAGGAAAAAAATCTGAAATCATCTGCATCACCTGGCGATTCATGTGCTTTTGCACAACTCAATAAAACTACATAGACTACGCTGTAAATTATGGATGTCAAGTAAAAGAAATGTGTAAAATTTGATGATTTTCATGCTTTTGTTTATGATCTTCTTTTATACGTTCAGGAGGTTTATTGCCCTACATCATGAAACAATCACAAATGGCCTTTTATAGCTTTAAAAAACTATGATTGTCAATGTAAAAAAAAAAGGCCGTCTTAGAATCTTTTTTCAAGGTTTAAGTCCTTATGCCACGCTCTTACTGTGCCATTTCCTCTCATCCGGTGACAGCGAGTGGATTTATGTGTATGTGGTTGCCCAGAAGACCCTCTACTGTACCCTCCCTGCAGAGCCTGTCACACAGGCTGATGTATTCCCCTCCACCCCCTCTCTGTCTCCAAGCTTTATGATGGAAACTGATACAAACACTGTGATAGGGTTTCGGGATAAATTATTCACGCTTCCAATGCTCTCTGCTGCTGTTTCACTTCTTAGAGGACGTCCATTCTACAAATGGAGCCCTTTTTTTAGACCTCATCCTTTTAATTGATCCGTGGCAAAGACAATACATGTGTGATTGAGAGAGCGGAGGATTGCGCGGTAAAAGTTCAGCACGGCGCATAACACTTTGGCCGGGCTGGTGTGTGTTGTCGGGTGCTGGCTGCCTGTGCTGCGGGGCATTAGGTGCCTTAAGATTTACTGCCTGGTAAATGAAATGGCTGTCCATCGGTTGCAGGGGCAGCACATGAACAGAGCACCGGCCTAATGTCTCTACCATCTGGTAGGATAGGCCTTTAATTGAAAAGAATTTCTGGACTGAAGGGGAAGAGCTGGACCAAGTCTCCCAGTCCCCCAAGAGAGAAAAGTAATGAAAAGAAAATAACTTCTCTCCTCTTTAGTGCCTATGGAAGCCATAAAGAATAACAGGACATGGTGATATAACAGACACACTGCCGTAGCGAGTGGGTGAATAACTTTCATATTACAGCCTACCATCTGCTAAGATGGTTAGAAAGCCAATTGGATTAAACGTTATGGCCACTTTGCTCACCGCGACTTTTAGGACTACCTTCAGGTGGCAGTTCATAAAGCATTTCTTTGTCAGATTTATTTAGACATGAAAGATGTGTTTTTACTTTTGTGTCAAACGCACCCACTCCATACTCCCACTTTGAGATTTTTCTAAAAACAAACAGGAGGGAGGGAGGGGATGGCAGACATCCTGGAGGCCATAGAGGATAACTGATGAGTCTAGCAGGACTGAAGGCAGAATAACAACACTCACCTTTAATGTGGCTTTTACCGTTGGGATTCACCGAGTCCCAGACGCTGTTGGTGTGTGGGTCTGTGTGTGTGGATAGGAACCATACAGAAATATATTTCACGCATTAAAACAAATCATGAATCTGATTGTCTGATATGTTTGGATCGGTGTCAGTTGTAGAGATCATGGGTGAAGTGTATATCACAGCTTTGGTATGCTCATGTGGCACAAAGTTACCCTTCCACTTGACAGTATTACCGTCTGTGATGAGCACACTGCCAGTATGCAGGTCTGCTAGCAGGGCCAGCTGAGCTGGCTACCTCTGTGACAACCCTCCCGACTCCAGACTATTCAACTATGTGAGAAAATATATCATTTACATCCACTTTAAAAAGAAAAAAAAAAGAAAAAAAATAAGGAAAGCAGTACCAAAATGTTCTGTATGAACCAATTCCATTTTCCAGTTGACAAGTGTGTATACTGGATGAGGTCATCGGCTAAATCATTTTAAGCACCCAAAGGAATCACCCACACCCAAGGTAAACAGATATAGATACTAAAGGTAAACAATAAAGAAAGTCAAATGTAGGCAACATCAATGGCAGATACTGTGCTGCAGCAGATGAAATAAAAACAAGCGGTAATAATGATGATTTTTAACATCTATTTTTCCACGTCTTTGTGAATGTCGGTGATGTTGAAATTAGGCAGACAGGCTCTCTTTGAGCACACATCAAAATGTCTCTTGTGTGTTTTGGCATTTGTTGCTTTTTACAGGCATCACACATGTGCACACAGAAATGAAAATGCACTCAGCCGTACACTGTGTGGACACACACACACTTGATTTTACACCAGTATTCGTAAAGTTGAGTCGAGATCCAACAAAGCTCACTGTATTACAAGTTGCTCTAAAGACAGGCGAAGGATAGGCTGGCAAAGGCTGCAACACATTTCACTTTCTGGCTCTGATTTTGAGTTGACAAAATGAGAATGCTGTCACTGAATCTGCAAATACGAAGGAAAATGCTCCTGTCAACAGCTAGAGCGCCTGAGTAAGCCCCAGTCCTATGGTAAGGAAAAATGAAATCAGATACGTCTCCAGTCATAAATACAGCATTGAACAAATTGCACATGGGTAAACCATTTTGCTGAAACAATAGCCAGGAATAGGCAGTGTGACACTGGCTGGCTGTGTGTGTGTGTGTGTGTGTGTGTGTGTGTGTGTGTGTGTGTGTGTGTGTGTGTGTGTGTGTGTGTGTGTGTGTGTGTGTGTGTGTGTGTCGCAGCTGACATGGACCCCATTAGATCAGATGACAGCACTTCATAATATTGACACATTCACAGCATGAGGTGTAATATTCAAGAGGTCACTGCGCTGATGATATACTGTACACACCTGACGTGTCACAGGCTAATTTTGAAACCAGACAACATGAGAGAAAGCTGAGCCTTTTGGGAATGTAACATTCGAATGTAACTCTGAGAGTACCTGTATAATACATATACATGGTTTTACACAGTTTTTGAGTTAAACATAAATGTAGCGGGGCGTATTTGAAAGTGCATAGACGCATGCGTGTTTATTTTCATGTGTGCTTTAATAAAACTTCATGAGACCTTTCTCAAGAGAAAAGAAATGTTAGGTATTAGGTGGTTACACATGTATTTCTAACTGACAGACTTTCATGCAAACTGCATATTTTTAGGGTAGACCAAATGTAATCATGTGCTTACTATATTTTTCAGCCTCTGGTGATGTTCCTGTGCATGTGCGGTTCAGACGCTAAACTGATGGTCACATCCAAAGAACTGTAACAAAATAATTTCTGTCACGTAAGTTATGTTGTTTTTTAAATTGACACACTTAGCAGATAATAAAGTCATGTAAACAGTCATTTAGAGAGACTGTTAGCATGTAATAGTTCTTAACTATTCAAGCTACTGTAATTTTCTACACTAATTTGCAGGTATTATTTTATGTCTCTGAAAGTTTTTGAATCAACAATTTTTGCCCTTTCAGAAAAGGTCAGATTAGCTCAGAATATTTTGTCAGTGTTTGGAGGGCAAATGAGGTAATTATGATGTTGACAGCCCAGAGATGATTCAAACTAATGCTGAAAGCCTCCTCAATTATGTGTGTGAGGTAAAGTGGCCTCAGCCAAAACCAATAAAAGAGGCTGTGGCTCTCCTCGCCTCCTTGCTCTTAGACAAACATGCGAGTCAGACATCAATAGGAAGCGTCTCTGTTTAGCACGGCTGACCTTTAGCCGCTGTCCCAGCCTGTGCCCACTAAGACCAGACCTGTAAGCCCCAGACATTTAGCAGTAATCACTAACACCCACGTAGCTCGCCCACGCAAATTACATCGTAAACCTGGTGTGACCCTCCTCCGCCTTTGGTGGCTGTGCCCAGCTGATCTGCAAAGCACGATGGACAGATGCATCGCTTTAGAGAACAGCAGAAGACTAAAATAAACAAAACCGTGCTGCTGGATGACAGCGTGGCGGTTTAAATGGTGGGTGATGCAGGGTGGGAGAGGAAAAAGAGTGAGAGGGCATGATTGAGAACTGGTGGGGGCCCTTGTGGGGCTAACATAGTCTGTGTTATGCCATGCCAAGGGGCCAGCTGGCAGGGTCCAAAGCTGGCATGACAGAATGTGACAGAGGATCCGGAGAGCAGGGACTCGGGGAATCCCGACACAATAATGCTGATGGCAGGGGCTAAAGCCCAGATTTAATCACAGCCATCACCCACCTGCCAATAGAAAATTACACAACGGATATCAATGGCAGCCTCTCCGTAGTGTTGAGCCCCCAACAGAGTTTCCAGGCAAAGCCCAGCTGTCAGTCACTGGGCTTTAATGGTGGAGCTCTCAGCTCCTAGACAACACAATGGAAATGCTATGTAGTGAGCACCATATAATCACAGCTGAAGACTGCAACTCTAGTGTGTTTTTCAAGATTTCAAATGTGTGGAAATAAAAAAACTTTATTGATTTCCAGTGTTGGTGCTCTGTTTAATGCTAATCCAATAGACAGCTTTCCAAACCGTTGAGTAAAATGTATTTTATATTTGACACAGAAATATATATATAAATATATCTGTTTGTATTATATTAAAAAAACAGCGTGGATTATTTTTTTTATTATTATTTTAATTATTTTAATTAGTCTATAAAATGTCAAAAATAAAGACGAATGTCTACCACTGTCTTCAATGACGAAAGGAAGAGAAATGCAGGAAATCTTCAAGTTTAAATGTTATATTGTTTTATAACAGAAAAAAAAACAAGTCAAGCCAAATGTTATCAATTAGCTACCCTAAATTGCACTGAATGATTTCCTGTAGACTGACTAATTGTTTCAGTGAGTTAAAAAATGTATAATTACAGATTATACATGTAGATATCCTTTTAGAAGAGATTTACCAACAGAATTTTTCTCTGTATCTAAAAACTATTTTTACAGTTTCAAATATCAACTGCCAGGTTTTGAAAAAAATGAGTCTGGCTCATCAAGGCTCACTTTCTCTGCTAATGTACTTTTTTTTCCTCCGGTGTTGTCCGAAATCAAATCTCTGAGAATTTAGATCATACGATGGCGTTGTCAGTCTGCAGCGGAGCAGCACTCTGTGATTTTAACCAGAGCTTTTTTTAGTGTCTCGTGCAGGCCTTGGTTTCAATCATATAATCATGTACGTACACACAAATTTACACACCACACACACACACACACACACACATCTCATCAAGTTAGTAAGCGCTGCTCGGACTTGACAGGTAACGGTCCTGCGGTTTGGATACCAATCAGTCTCCGAAAATGTTTACATTTCAACTGTGTTGCATGCTTTGACTCTCAGGTGCCCCTGTATAGATTGCTCGACCACAATTAAGATCTATTAAAATGAGAGCAATTTTACATTCAGGACACACACACACACATACAGATACAGTATTCATTATTTGTTAGCTACGTCATTGGTTTTCTTTTCCTTCTTATTTTGAAAGATCAACACAACAACCTATTTCAATTATTAGAAGTTTTAGTTTCTTTAATGATGAGTGGTTTCTGTTTGTTTGAAGTATTCCTTCTAATTTTACTTTTCAAAATTGAGTCAGCGTTCTCTTTGTTTGCAGCACTGATCATCAGATTAGATCGACCAAAAAGTGACTCAGCCTTAACCATTCACATACGCTTGGTTTCAGTCTTTCTTTTATGTCGGTTTGGTTGGACTGCGTGTGTTTACGTGTGTGTGTGTGTGTGTGTGTGTGTGTTTATGCTTCTGTGTGTTGGATCCGGACAGCTATCACTTCTGACACAAAGTGGCTGTTTTCTGAAGGCTTTGCTCCGTTTCATGTTGTAATAGCTTCTCTGTGATGGCGGAGAAGACCTCTGCTCCACGCTGCTCTCAGCCATGACTCCTGCAATATTTACATGTTTACGCTCACAATTTCCATCTGTTGTTTCTGGAACAATCAGCAGCAGGGGCCTGGAGAGAAGCACGGGGAACTGCTGTAAGTCGCGCTCAACTTGGGTTTCATGATTGGGAGGCTGGGCCTGATTATGCTTGACTCGGGCAGGGAGGGGGAGGGGGTTCGTTTTCTTTCCTTCAAGGCCCTCTCAAGGTTTCTGACGGAGGGCTGGAAGAAGGCGAAGGGCTCTGGGGATCTGGGCGAGCTCGCCCTCAGAGAGAAGCTTCACCAGGGTGAGATCAGGGCCTGTAACCCCGCTCACCCCTGATCCAACCGGCCGGGCCAAAATCACTAATGGATTTCAGATACGTTACAAAATCAATCACAAGGTTCAAACGTGGTCAGAAACATTTTAATGCGGCCGATTGTGATAGAAATTGGAATGTTTATCTGCCATGAAGTTACAACAATAATAGGTCTGAGTTTGTCTAAAGATATACATGTTCTTTTTCAACTTTTACCTGTGCAAAGTTAATAGCGGTTTATTGATCAGTCTTAAAGCTATAGTGCGTAGTTTCTGTCGCCCAATGAGGAATTTTAAGTAATTGTCGGCACGTCCACATGATATCCACGTGCATCCCCCCACCCCCCACCACCACCACCACATCCACAAAGTTGCTAGTAGTCAAGGAGGACACGGAGGATTCAAAAAACATGATGGAGGTAATTATCTTCACTCGAGTTTCTGCGCAGGAAAGTCACCGGTCGACACAATCTTCTGAACACAGCCATACTGAGAAACACAGAGAGAGTTGTGTGGAGCTGATAGTCTTAATTAGCTTTGTATCAACTCATTTTGCAAAGGCTTGAATGTAACAGATGTTTATTAATATCAAAAAGTCACACACTAAAGCTTTAAAGTGTTAAAACTAATTTAAGGAAGATGGCTGACATGTTACATACAGTTGAAGAGTAATTAGATCTTATCAAGGTATCAGCGACACTGTTATGTGCTACCAAATGGAATGCTAAATAATCATTTCGAAGTCAAAAGAAAACTATTACTACTGAGAAGTAAAGCTAACCCCCCAAGGACAAATGGGAGCTCTAAAAGAAAGGGTGATACTGATGACTGTGTGGATAGAGGGAGAAAGAAAGCAAAGAAACACGGGCAGGATGAAAGGGTGTGTTGGTCCCTTGTGATGTGGCTGCAGACGTAGTGGGTCCCAGCGTCAGCCTGGCCCAGAGTCGGGTTTCCCCATGCCGGAAGTGGCGCGTTTCCCCTGGCGACAAGCTCTTCCTGCAAAATAAAGAAATCATTAGAAAGATGACAGCTGGGCCAGCCAACAGAAAGCCCAGGGGGGTCGGCCTCAGAGAGCTGCCACCCAGCATTAGCTAGCCGCGCTTGGCTTCACCATCACCTCCTTCAGAAGATAAACAACGGTGCTGCAACACACTCACTGTTCATGTCACACTCTATCTTGTTCCTAATTTTTCTTTTTCTATCTGAACGTGCTTATCTGACACTTGGGCTCTTACTCTCACACATCCTATGACTTCTTAAAGTCCCCTGAGGATGGTGGCTGGAGGAACAACTAGCTGGGAAACATTCTGACATGTTCTGACCCCAAAATCACGCGTGGTGAGTCCAGAGCTGGAGGGCCCGTACTCGGGCGGTGACCCATGGCAATCACGGCGTGTGGCAGCCACACTGGGGCCTCTGCAGCACGGCCTTCTGGGAGCGGACCGAGCCGCATTCCAGCCCAAAGTCCTCCCCAAGCATTTCCTCCACAAGCCCTCGCTTACTTCTGTCTGCCAGACAAACAACCAAAGAGCCAGAGGACTTAAGGGTGCATTAAGAGAGCTCTCACAAAAAACATCAGTACTTGACCTCAGCTGAAATGATTACACTGTAAGGAAGATATTTCAAAGTTGATCCCAAAAGATAGTCTCATCTTGTGCTTAAGAGCCTACAGGGGATGAAGCGATGCTGCCCTTGGAGGAAATGATGCTGTTCTTGCATTAAGTTGCTTATTATTTCAGGAGACGACTGAATCATTCAGAAAGATTTTTTATTTTGCTCTTTTACTCAATCAATGCTATTGAAATAACCAAAAGATGGATTCTGATACATTTAGACAGAGCCTGTCTAGCTGTTTCCAGTCTTTATGGTAAGCTAACTGGCTGCTGGCTTCAGCCTCATGTTGGAAAACAGTATCTCCCAAAATGTCAGCAATTATGTAGTCACAAACCAAAGTTATTTGTATCTTTATGGTGTGTGTGTGTGTGTGTGTGTGTGTGTGTGTGTGTGTGTGTGTGTGTGTGTGTGTGTGTGTGTGTGTGTGTGTGTGTGTGTGTGTGTGTGTGTGTGTGTGTGTGCGTGTGAGTGTGCACACATACGTTATTAGAAGTGTGTGCGTGTGTGTGTGTGTGTGTGTGGGATCAAAACATGACACAGCCTCAGAGACACCTCCAGGTGCCACAACTCTGTTGCCATGGCGATTAGGACTGACATAGGTTAACACCTGCTAGCGCTCACTCATGGAGATTAATGCGGCTGCTCAAGCAAGACACACACACACGGAGCCTCAAACACAGGCGCACACTCACACCCGAGCCCTGTCCCCTCTAATGGGGACTGATAAAAGACAGGCTCCGTGTCTCGCGAACAGGACCAACTGGGCAGCTCGGGGTCAGCTCCACTGCAACCATATCCATGTGCTGCTGCATTTAGACATACAAGCCCATGACTAAGAAGTAGGACCTAGTTTCTCAGGACTCACTTGGCCTCAGTACACTCCTCGCAACACTGTGACAGAAGGCTGGTGGCGACACAAGGCCACCACGTTTTCTCTGGGATATTAAGTTACAAAAACTCATGTCAGCAGGTCACCGCGGCTGACAGGTAGACAGATGTTGGCTGCTCTTTACTGTCTATACAATAGATGTTTTAAGCAAGCTAAAGGCAGACACACAAAAATACAATCATCAATCTGAAAGAGAGCGAGGCTGACAGACAAAACGTCAAGTCATCCAGTCAGCATGTCACCATGGCACAGCAAATGCTAAAAGAAGCAGGATGGGCAAGTTGATCCAAACTGCTTTTTCGATGTTGACACACTGAGGCTCATTTCCATGGCTCAGGTTTGTTTACACAAACAAATGAGGACGACTGTAGAGGCAGACTTTGCCCTGCTGGGCAGATTGCCAGGATCTGCATTTGACAGGACAATTATTCTGTCTATTCTGAACTTTAATAAAGTCAAATTTTAAAATGCTTATCCTCTCACTTACCTCCAGTGGTAGGTAGCCATGTAGATAGTTTTGTTTTTTCTTTTTCTTAAATAATCTGCCCTTGCCATTTCTGCCTCAACCCCAATGCAGAAGAGGTGAATGGAATTTCACTTGTGAAAATTTGCATTTGAAAAAAACAAACTTTCCAGTAACAGCATCCCTGTTACTCTGGATAATACAAAGACCTCCCTGTCAACAGATTCACAGGCACTATTTCTTTCTAAAGTAGTTACAAAGAAAACTGCTCATAGTAAGGTATGTGTATTAACCAGAGTAACCCAGACATTGTCTGACAAAGTTCTGTTAAGTATTTTAGCGGTGATATTGGCATGGCTCTAGGGAAGGCAATGTCAGCCTGTCTGTCCTTGGTCCAGTGTGTATTATCTCAACAACTATGGATAGACTGCTATGAATTTTTGTACAGGTATTCATGGCTCCCAGACGATAACTCTTAAAGACTTTGTTATTTTGGCATGAGGTTTCAAATGAAATGTCTTGACAACTACTGGGTGGATTGCCATGACATTTGGTACAGACATTTATATAATTTGTCTAATACTTTGCTTTATGAACACATTTCTGTAAAACTACTGACTCAGCTGTGTTAACATAGTCTCAGTCTTGTTTAAATGTCATTTTTTTGATGCTGTGAGCACCACAAACAAAAAACATTCATCTCCATTGTATGTGAGTGATGGTAGAAATCTCAGAAAGAGATAACTTTAAATCTGGGCACATAAAACCCCAACTATCTACGTAGATAGATACCACCAGGGGTAAATGAGAAATAGATTGTTTTGTCATTTGGCTGAACTGACCCTTTAAAATTGTATTGCCAACTTTTTATTCAAAACATAATGATGTAATGCTGTGTGATTGCTGTTGTCCTTCTTTCAAAAGTGCACCTCTGACTCCACAAGTGGTTTTCATTGGACTGTGCAGCCTAGAGCAGCTCCTAGCCTCCATGCCGGCGTGTGTCCCAGAGCAGTGACTGTAAAATCCATTTGGGACACTAAGCTCTTAATGATAAGGGGATGCTGAGGTAAGGCAGGTATCCTGACGTCCCTCCTAAACTCTGATGGTTTTTGGACAACTCTAACTCTCCTGGACTCGGGTGTCCATCTGGGCCAAATCACTCACATGGTACTATTTATTTGGCTTGTTAGAGACTCAGGGATAATCGGACCCCCCCTGTTTTTTTCTTTTTTTCTCTTTTTCCCCTAGTCCTAATAGCAATTGATATGCGCTATTAGAGGGTATTCACTGTGTAGTTTGTGCACACATGAAAGCAGTGGTCTGTTTACAGAATTCTAAATGATTGGGATTTGGAAAGCATTGTCATCACGGTTAAGACCAGGGAAAGGATACAAGGCACTTAATAACAATGAAGAAAAAGATCCACAGGCACGCTCCACTGACAGAGCAAAATGTTAGAGAATGAGTGCCAAATTCATACACACATAACCAGTAAACTGTGGACTGGCATGTTTTTATGTAGCATTTATTATATTCACTGGAGAATTGAAGGAAGTACATTATTTTCTAATGACTTGAGGTTTAAAGTCAAACATAGTCCATCAGCCAGAGAAACCTTGGTTTACTGTGACACAGTTGTATGTTTTTTTTTAGTAAAATGATTTGAACTCAAAATACTGTAAAAGACCTTCCAAAACCGCTCCTACCATAGTTATAAAAACAAGCTCGTTCTGGTTAAAATGGTCAGTAATACTTCATTTTTGAGGAGGGTGCCTCGCATCAGCTAAATCAAACACTGTAGGGATGATATTCATAATAACAATGTTTTTTTCCATTTAACTTATGCCAATTGCAGAACTCTCTTATTCAAGCATCATGGACACTCTCAATCTGTTCTTGATTATCAACAATACGTCACTCTACATTAAATCTGAAAGGAGCTGTTGTCACAGTGCTGTCACGCTATGGGCTACCACCATAATGGCCCACAACAACAATAAGGCCTTCAGTCTTTTGTGGAACAGCCCTGTGGGCCTCATGCACTTATTCCAAAGTTCCCAAAATATTTTTTTGCAATTGATCAGCCCTGTCATTTTGTACATTTCACAAAATGAGGGAGGAGGAAGGACAACAAAGCTCAGAGGTGTAAACATAGCTTTGAGGCTTTGGGATGCATTGTTTAATCTCTCAATACAAAAGGGAGGAGTGAGAGGAACTGAGGCTGGGAATCACCTCTGGGGGCGGGGGTGGAGAGGTGGAGGCACGCTAAGAAACAAAGTCAGGGTGACATCTTAGTGTCAGTGTCACCCATTTAGAGGACAGCGCAGCCATATCAGTGACAAAAAAAAACGCTGTGGGCCATAAGCTCTTTCAATGCTCGTATGATCCTGACAAGGGAGGAAAAGAGTCAAAGTTTTCATTACAGACCTTAAGAAGACAATGTGTCTTATATAAGGCCCCACTTATTGTACAAGCTAAATGTTGCCCTCTTTTACTTGATGATGGATGTGCTTTTCCCAGGTGATTGTTCCTGAAAAAAATGGATGGGACAAGTGAATAGTTCAGTACTGAGGAGATGGCCTCAGTACTGTGGAAATATCTTAAAATGTTATGAATGTGCAACGTTGGAGTCATGTGGCTTCTCCATGAGAACTAGAACTCTGATAACACACAGTTGTAGTCATTTTTAAAGGGAGGAGTATTGGTGACTGTCTTCCTTTGGTCTTTTTTTTAGAGTTAATAACCATAGGTGTGGATGGGACATAGAGCGACAGCTAAATCAAGAGCTTTACCTTCAGGCCTAGCCATCTCTTCACCTTAACAGTGCAGTGTCACGGTCACCTGTCATTATGGCCAGATTACGCAAGAAGAACTATATCTGCAAAAAAGCAGAGATGCTACCCTAAGTGGACAGAAAGAAGCCCATTGATTGCATATCTCAACTGGCCCAGTAATGTCTCAGGATCCCTAAGAAGACTTGGAAGACATGGTTAGGAAGAAGGACGTCACAGCTACTTTGCTTAGCCTGCAGCAACCTTGATCTGGATCCTTACATGCGGCAGAAAATGGATTCAGATTACAATATGGAACTCCAGTTTTGCCTCTGTCTCTTTCAGGTGTGAGTCTTTTCTGTTTTGAGATCCAGGCTGGGCCTCTTTCCAATCACTGTGGTGGTCGGGCATTTTCCTATGACGAAGTAGAGTCTAGAGTAATGGATCTATTTAGCAGTAATATTCCTTAATGGAAACAGCCTAATTACAACCGCAAATAACCACAAGCCTTCACAAAGGATTAAATATACAATAGCAGAAAAAAGGCAGGTATACATTTTCCAAATGATGAAAAAGTGAAACATCTGCTGTTCTTAGCAGGTTAAAAAAAAAGGGCTCGGAGGGAGAGAGAAAAATGCTTTGTCACTTTAGATTTCACAGCACCAATTTGAGCTATGAGTCGGCTGGTTTGGATTTCAAAGCCCTCTACTTTCAGGGAGAAAAGAAAAACAAATATTTGTTTTGTGGTTTATTGTGTTTTAATATGGCAGCGAGACAAGACACAAATTGAATGCAGAAAAAAAGTATGATGCAGCTGCTGAAATCAACGAAAAGGATCTATCTTCCTTTGAGGGAGATTTGTGATTTTGATTACTGCCGAGCTTGATTATTTTAGTTTAAATCTTATGTTATGGGGCAGAGTTTGTAGGAAATATAAGTTTTTTTCACTTTATCAAAGGATTTGCTTGACTTAACTTGTCCTGTCCTCCCAGCTATGGTCTAATTCCCATTGTAACCAGTGAGATGATCTCATATATGAAAGCACAGGCAGTACAAAATTCTTTAGAACCTCTCACACTCAAAGGGTATTAAACAGAAACTACCTATCCAAAACAAATAACAGCATAATCCCATCTGCTGTGTGGATAATTTGAAATATGCCTGAACAGAAAACCAAATCCAAATAGACAGGATTATTAATAGTGTCACAGTAAGTGGCAGGTATAGTGAAATGAGGCCACCAGGGACGGCTGATTGTGAGTGAAGGCCTGTGATCATCACTCATCACCAGGCGTTACACCCCTGTCGCGGCTCTTGGTTAGTCCCGCTGGCTGCTAAAATTGAATCTCAAGTTGTGTCCTATTTTGGTTTGAGGAACAGGTGATGTGCTTGGCCCGACACGTTCCCCTCGCCTCCACACCACCCCCTTGGGGCTGTTAGCGAATGCAATGACAACATAGTTTTCCAAGAAAAGGAGCAGCGGCAAGAAGGGCCCTCTATTCTACAACACAGATCAATACCTGATTAGCGTGGCCTAAGTGCTGCAGAGCCGTGGCACGCATGGTTGTGTTTAACATGGGGAAAAAAAGACACGTTTCCCATGAGCACCTCAATGCAAGACATTTGTCTCTGCTTTTGTTTGGTAAAACAAATCCATGTTGGACAGCAAGCGGTAATCAGTCCAGCACTGTTTAATTTGCTGTCAGCTTGCATAGCGCAGAGCTGTCTGTCTCGCTTTGTTGGCCTTTGTTAACAAATGCTTGACTGACTTGAAAATATCCACTCAAATTAGGCAAATCCTTTGTTCCTTATGTGCAATGACAGGGCTGCACTGGCAAAAAATTTGAAAATATCATTGCAATGAGAAAGGTAAATTATATTTAATTTAAAAAAAAGTAATTTTCTGGAAGGTGGAAATTACATATTCCTCTGGTTTGTTGCTGGAAGACAATAGCAACAACACAGAGTGGATCTTTGTTATTGTTATTGTCAACACACCTGGACTCTCCTATGCTCTGCACCTGCCTGTCTGCTCTCAGTGGAAACTCCCAACCATTTACATGCAGGTCAAATCCTATTCAAATGCCCCTCTAAACAGAGGAGCATTTCAAAACAGTCACCATCAACTGACTTGTCATTATGCATCAGTTTGTATAAGGTCTCTGCAGAAGCAGAAATGGACATAATCAAATTAATGCAGCAGACCATAATCTCTGATTGTTTATACTGTCATAATAGAGCCATAAATATGTTTTTTATTTTTTTTTATTAGTCTACAAGTCAGTTTATTCCTCTTGGTCATCTTAAATCTATTTCTGGCAGCTCTAAACACAAATATCTTCCCTGTTACTCACAGCAGGGGTGGGATTGAGAGAAATAATGCTGCCCTGCTGTGACAAAAAGGTTGTTATTTGTGTGGCACACTACCTAAAACTTTCCTACAATCTAACAATTATTTCTACCATGTGGATGATTGCGGGGAGAGCAACAGATATGCACAGGCAAATTATAGTCCAATCTGGGATGCTTATATTTGAATACCAGCATGCTTAACTACAAAGACCATGTTAGAGAAGAACATGAATCATATAAGAGGGGAAAATAAGAGGAAGAGTGATGCAGCCAAGAGTTCCACATCATGGTTTCAGGGGTACAGAGTGATCCGTGGATGAAGCATTAGTGAAGAGTTATATATTTTGTGTAATTATGAGACTACATTTAAAATGTTTCAAGGTAACAGTTATGCAACACGCCAAGAAATTACATCCTGTGGGAATATACCCTGATGCTGTAACTTCATTTAAAGAAATGAGCCGTTTATATTAACCACAATGAAGACAAACTGGTACAGTGGCTGCTCTTTCCTGTGAAAGTGATCACATCTTTATGGCTCCCGTCACTGCTCTTTACAGATCTGTTTCCCAGAGGTATTTGATGGGGAGAGCCAAAGAGGGAGGAAGTGTGGGTCTGCAGGCCCCGTGTTAACAATGGCTCTCCTCAGACCCCCGGCCCAGGCCCAGCCAGTCATGAAACACCATGGAGATGTTATTGACCTCAAGGTTAACTCTCCTCAGGTAAGCCTGGGAGATAATGGACAAAGAGCAGTTCTTTTACAGGTGGAGTGACACGGCATATCCGCGCACCGCAGCTCCTCTCGCATTGACAGATTTTCTAATTCACTGCAGATTCCCATAAAACTGGGTGGCCATGGCCAGCTCTGCCCAACAGAGGGCCCATTCATGCTGGGTGGGATAGGGGGCCCGGCCAAATTAACCTGGATTAATTTAAAAGAGCAAAGGGTCCTTACATCCGAATAAAATGAAGATCAATTAATTAAATGTCTGGGTCAGGATGTCAAGTTGCAGCGATGATCGACTGACACACAGAAAGCTACGTTCTTTGGCTGAGAGTGAGAGAGAAAAAATGGGCGAGAGATCCTTAATTACTTTATTCCAAGGAAGAGAAGTGCTTCCATGCGTCTCTCTTTACATGCTAGAGTTGCGCTCCTATAAACACACTCATGTCAGTAAAGAATGCTCATTACTTCTCTCATTTGGCTCTGGGATTAGTCACTACAACAGAAAAAGAAACCACTCGGAGATTGTTAAACTTGTTTGTACTACACAGTAAGAATTATTATTTAATGTGTGATTTATGTCTCTCAGGATTTTCCAGTAACTTCAGTTGTTTTTCTCCATTTATGGCTAGATTGTTCTCTATAGTGTGGGAATGAATCAAATTGACCCCTTCATTTGTATCAAATCGTATAAGCTCAACTAATGTCGTATACAAGTCCATCTGAGACCCTGACATTGTTACCTCAAAGAAAAGGTGTGCCATGTCTCTGTGGTGGAGCAGCTAGACCTAAACCTGAACCACAACATGTCATTCACTACATGATCAATTATCCAGTAAGGGCAGCCTTGTAAGGAGGCCATCTCATCATGCAGCCATTAATATCTAAACAGTGTCTGCCTGGAGATGACATACAGGACAATGGAAAGAGGGCCAAATAAATGAGCAAGTGACCCAAGCCCAAGCTGTTAGCAGATTAAAATGACTTAAAGATGCAGGGACCTGAATTCTCCATGACAAAAGGTAAGGTAGGTGATACAGAGATTTTGGGTGAGGTCATTTGAAGGGTTGTCGCTGCCTTTCCTCATTACGTTAAAGTAACTGACAACAAACATAGCCTATTACAAACATTGTACATACTGTATATTCATCTATGACACCCATATATACCTCGCCAAGGAGGTCATGTTTTCGGTTTGGTTTGGTCCGTGTCTTTGTTGGTGTGCTGTCTGTCAGCAAGACAAGGGAAAACTACTTACCCAATTTTTAAGAATTTTGGTGGAAGGGTGTAGAATGGGCAAAAGACACAAATAATTTTTTAATTTCGTTAAGATTGCGAGATAGGGCATTTTGTTGCATTCATGTGGTGTCGGAATAATCGGAAAAATTAGTTCCCAGCTGGAAAAATGTACACTGCGTTAACATTGTGAGATGTTCAGGGCACAGGTCTCAGAATGCCCTTCTAGCTCACTTATGTTGTTAAAATAAATCTCCAAACAAAATAGTGATATGTGAAAAAAAAAACTGAATTCAAAGCACTTCTTTAGTTTTATTAGATTGTTTGACATGACATGGCAGATTTCAGTCGTTGATAAAAACCTTCCATTATATAATTTCAAACATAGAACTTTTGTCCAAAAAGGTTTTTTTTCATGTGACGTTTTGTAAAGGAACAAAAACATGTAAAGGGTTTTCCATTTCTGAAGTGATGCTCCCGAATAAAAAAGAAAATGCTGAATTTGCTGAATTTTCCCTCAGCTGTCTTATGAGCCCACAATGGTTTTCTAAATGAAATACCAAACCTGCCGCTGAGGCAGGCTTCACAAAAATGCCAACAGGATACTTCCTCAGATTAGCAGGGCTGTTTACACAGTCCCCTGGTAATCTGGGCCACAGGGGACATACCTGTACTGTGTCAGAGACAGAGCTAGAGTTACACAGTGGGACCAACCAGCCACAACGGCCCACACCAGAATACGATCCAGAGGGTCCAGCGGGACTGGCCTGGCTCCAGAGGGGTTGGCACTGGGTACAACTGGCCTCGTCTCCCCCTGCCAGACAAGGGGAGGAGTTGTGTGTGTGTGTGTGTGTGTGTGTGTGTGTGTGTGTGTGTGTGTGTGTGTGTGTGTGTAAGGTGGGATCAGGAGGGTTATACCTGCTGCCACCTCTACATCCTTCCTTCCTGTTCTTTTTTTTTTTTTAGGGACATACTTTGGTAATTGGCTTGTCTACAGGTCCATAAGCAATACTGTTGGTACACACTGGCACACACACATACACAAAGACCAAGCTTTTCATCAGGTAAAAAAAACTGGACAATGACAGGACAGAGAATACTGGTGTTATTGTGCACTGAGGGGAGGGCAGTTTTAATGGAGCCTAAAGCTGATGGAAAGATAATAGGAGAGAGTTGCCTAGTTTGAACGGCATGCATTATAATCAGACATGCACGTGTGTGTGTGTGTGTGTGTGTGTGTGTGTGTGTGTGTGTGTGTGTGTGTGTGTGTGTGTGTGTGTGTGTGTGTGTGTGTGTGTGTAGAATCTCTGGAACATCCCCCTACTCCCAGGTGTTCCTCACTCTTCTTCCTTCTCCTCCTCTCTACAAACAGATGCCTCAGGACAAAAGACAGGGAGACTCACCAAGGAAAGAGACAGTATGACATGAAATCTCTCCTTAACCAATCACAACAGCACCTGATATAAGGTACATGTGTGCCAAACTCTTTTGCAAGGTACAACAGAACTGGTCTGATGAGCTAGACCCGGTCATCATTGTTTCACCTGCGACCATCTACCCATCAGTCTGTCCATCTGTCCATCCCTAACCCAGTATGATAGGGTACCAGCAGGCAGCAGTGCACCACACAAAGGCTTTCTTTATCACACTAGGGCTTCAACAATCCCATAGTTCAGATTTTACGGACTTATCAAGATCTTCTGCATGTGTGCTGGAAAGCAACTAATGCAATGTAATGCATGGGATTTCACAACCCCACGCATATATTACATGTGAGGTAGACTGTATGTGTACACAACAGACAGAAGCATAAGCAAACTGAGGCTGTACATCAAGTTCTTGTGTGTACTATGTTTAGTTCAGACTGCAAACTGTTCTGTAGCAGTTAAACAGAAGCAAAAGAGGAGATGAGAGATAGATAACAATGCTGCTAATGACAACGATAATGATGCCATTAGGTTGTCTGCCCTCCCTCTCTTCCTAATGGGAGAGCAGCCACAGGGTGTGTTCAACAAGCTAGTGAGGCAGGAGGATGATTCTGGAGTAAATCACTTGTGGAAAGGTGAAATGTAGCCAGCACGAGTCAGCCTAATCCATGCCAGACATGTGCAGAACACCACAGGAGCAGGTGCAAACAATTGAAGCAGCTGTCAGTGAGCTGCCGTGATCGCTTCTGATATCTTAATTGTTAGTCAATCCAAGAGCAATTTTGGCAACATTGCTGTCAGCCCCGGGACTTGCCCCGCTCAGCTCCCATCTGTCAGGGGCTTGCAGGGATCTGGTGCTGCTCTCCCTCCCTGACTGAGGGCCCATGTCTTTGGGATGTGTGTGTCCAGCCCATCCAGCATCACAGAGGGAAATCGGGCCTGATTGCTGCCATTTCCGCTCACTTTGGCGGTTTGGGTCGGGGGTGCAGGCTAATGCTGATAATTGCCATGTTTCAAAACTACTGGAATTCGTCGGGCCTCCCACCCAAACCCTGTCCAGCCCAGTCTTGACCCCCTTGTCGGTTCAATGTTTCTAAACATTGTGATTAGCATAAGAGCAGAGTGTGTGTCAGTACAGATTCAGGTCTAGGATCTGAGACTCTCCAGATACCCCCGCTATGGAGTCGTTAGGGCAGGGCTGATCACGAGCTATGTGGTTCGAGCTTCACAGATGTGAGGCTGAGCAATCAGACAGTAAACAGCACCACAAAGAGCACAGTGAGCTAATGCAACTCTCAGCCAAAAGTAGCAAAAACAATTGTTTTAATTTGACTCAAAGTCAAAAAATTAAAGCTGAGGAGTTCTTTTAAAAAAATTGGATAACATGAATTTTCACACACATTCACAGACAGCCAAGGGGCGTCATTATAAAGAGATAACTCACAGTGCAATGACAGTGAGTGACCTGCCTCTACCCATTCAACATGAGGTGAGGCCTGACCCTCCCGGTGATTTATGTGGCCCCAGTAAGCCGGGTCTATTTGAGGGCCCAGTGAGGAATGAAAGTGTTAACAGTGAGTGTTGGGGAAGGTGGGCGCTGAGGGGAGAGTTATGAGTTTTCTCAGCTGAGCGCCCAGCTTTGGGTTTCCGACATTGTTTTCATCCGAGAGGGAGGAGAGAGCAGGAGTAGTAAAAAGGGGGGGGGAGAGGCCAGCAGAAGGATGGGGTCGGTTGGGGGGGGTTCCACGGAGCCCGCAGGCTTGAACTCCACAGCTGAACCACTGACCCCGACCATCCATCAGTGCAGGGGTGTGACAAGGCAGGGGCAGGGGTATGTGGCAGGAGGGGGGGCAGGAGAGGAGAGAGCTGGTGACGGGGGAAAGGGACTGAGTGCTATAATGGGCTTTGGGACCTGGGAGGGGCCAGTCGCTGGGGAGGGAGGGGGGCAAGGAAAGGAAAGGCCAGTGTACTGTAGAAGGACAGAGTGGGTTAATGGGCTGGGAGAGAGGTAGGGATGTCTGGATCAAACAATGAAATTGGTGTGTGTGTGTGTGTGTGTGTGTGTGTGTGTGTGTGTGTGTGTGTGTGTGTGTGTGTGTGTGTGTGTGTGTGTGTGTGTGTGTGTGTGCGGGTGTGTGCGGGTGTGCGTGTGTGCATGTGTGTGGGTGCATGTGTGTAATATAAAAAGTCATTAAAGAAATATTGAAAACGGCGCTCATTCCAAAATCAAATACACTTATCTAATCTTACGTTTTACTTACAAATTCAGGTATCAAAAGTTAAACATTCAAGAGGTAAAAACAACACAGTTGTTTGGAATCACGCAGAAATGTTTGCTTTTTGTGTTCTTGATAGAAATCAATACTTCTATTCTCCAAGGATGCATGTGAACTGACCAGATCAGATCAGATCATGAAGACATGATTAATCAAGAATGAGCTAAAATAGTTTATCATCAGGACACTAAAGTAATAGCTGCTGAAAATGGGGCTTTGCAGTTTCATGTGAATAATGAATTGTAAATCATTTCCAGCAGTAATGGCCATTTGCAACATTAATAATGTCTTGGTAATATTGAAATCAATTTAATGCCAACTTGCTGGAAAAGAAAAATGGTTATTTGCTAAATTTAGAAAATTGCTGTTTGCTAATAAAAATATAACATTTGTTAAACTATTTTACCAACTTGGAACCACAATCAAAGATTCAAAGTAAAACCAGACTATTGCAAGCAGGAATGCAACTTTTGCTAGAGACAACAACTAAATTTTTGTGATATACTGTTTCCACTTTTGTGAGATTTAGGCTGCGCTCAAAGCCCAATTGAACCCTCCCCCCATAGGCTCATACTGCCAGCGTCTTTCAGCTGTTGCCCAAGACTCACTGTCACTTGGCTCCACACAATGCATGGCCAATGGGCAGACTGGATCCCAGCATCCGTCCTCAGAGGGGCATTGGCTCTTGGCCAGACAAGCCTGAGCTGGGGCCCCTGTCGCACTGAAAGACTAGAGCAACACTAATGGTTAAGTCTGAGGAAGAGTCTGTGGGAGAGAGGGGAGGATCATTTTAATATGATCCAGTTTGGAACTCCATAACACATATTCCGATTTCATTGGGGGCCAAAGATGGAGCCTTATGTCGGCAGCATTAGCAGTTATAGGGGTGACTGTGTTTGTCTGCTTGACACTGTGTAAAAGAGGGTTAAGACGTAGAGGATGAAGAGGGACGAAGGGGTGGACGGGAAGAGAGATAGAGAAAGTGAGAGTTCGTGGCCCTCCCAGTTAGGTTATGGCACTGCAGCGTGGACAAATCCATGAGCAAGCGAAACCACTGTTTTAAATAGCAGGTATCTGGTATCAGCGTGCCCTGAGAGAGGCCCTCTCCATCAATATGTTCCTTTGCCCTTGTCTGCTCCTGATATCTTTATCTTGTCAGGACCTCTCCTGTATGTTCCACCTCAATGGCTTCCGTCCGCGCTCGCCCTGTCCTGTGCAGATGGGCCGCTGCTGCTCGCTTAGCTTTAGGCCCTTGAGGCCGGATGGGGCTAAAGCGGGGGGGTTAAGGTGCAGCGGGGGTGAGCTGAAGGCAGTTTTATGTCAACCTGTAGTCTACAGGGGCCTCATTACACAGACGCCAATGGAGAAGCTTTTAGAGGGTAATTAGACCATTACAGATAGCCGAGGGAATAAATGAACACTCCCTATGTCCTAAATGAGATGTTAAAATGTGCATTTTTTTTTTCAATTAGTAATGCATTTTGGAATTTCCCCCTTTTTAATATTGTAAAAAAATATATAAAAAAAAACTTAACATGATAAATAGGGAAACTCAAAATTTTTAACTTTAAAAGCAAAAATTGTAAAACCTACAAAAAAATCAAATCCAAATGAACATTTTTGCTGACTTAATATGATGCAAAAGTGAACTACAACCTGGTTTACCTGTTCCTATCACAAATCCACTGTGTTGAAAATTGACTGGACTCAGACTATACTCGAATCTGGTGGCAAGAGGAAGCTTCCACTGTTTTTTCCTGTAATTTCGAGCTTACCCTGACATGAAAATGGGAGCGGGATTGTGGGAAATGACAGATGCGGCTCGGGAGGGCCATTAAAGAGGTCATATGTCATCACGGGGTCGCACACGCCCTTTGAGCAGGGGCCGAGGGAGGGTGTGTGGGGGGGGGGGAGTCACCTTCCCACAATACCTGGGGAAGAGACGAGGCCTGGGAATGCAGCTAACCTGGACCTGACTGACTCCACTCACCTGTCAGTCTGGTCAAAAGTGTGTCCTGGATATATGTTGGCCAGTCTGGCTGTCTCTCACCATCTACATGAGCATCTGTCTGTTTTACTACAATCTCAAAAAAATTTCTATATCATTTATACACTTGTCACGCCTCCATATGGCGGAAACAAACCTCTTGTACCATAAGTTTATCAAACATCACACCTATAAATCACCCTCATCAACACCATGTTCCTCTGCCTGGTATGTCCTGCCAGTGTTAGAGTTTCTGACAGACCGGCGCCTGCACTATATTTAATCTCTGTCTGTCTTCCTCTCTCCCCGTCTCTTCTCTTGCAATGTGTGTGTATGTGAATGTGTGTGAGAGAGAGGAAGAGAGTGAGAGGAAGACCAAGTGTGTGTGATTTTAATAGCTGTCGGTTACCTGCTCACATATGATACCCCTCCAGCCTGCCTGGGCAGATGGCTATTACTTTCCAGTTGTGAAAATCAAGCCTATACAAATACAGGCAGGACTGAGACGCGCTGGACCAAGTGTAGTTTCCCTCTGATAGATAGTATTAGTGTGTGTGTGTGTGTGTGTGTGTGTGTGTGTGTGTGTGTGTGTGTGTGTGTGTGTGTTGTGATGAGGGCTGATTCTCTGGCGTCTGTCATGCGCAGCCTATCCTGTGGAAATCATTAAGTAGGAGCACTAGGCCGTCACTTCCTGGCAAAGCATGCAAGTTAGATGAAGAGCTTTATCACTTTCCAGGACAGGTGGGAACATTATTGAAGGCAGGACAGTATTAGTGTCGGACCTGAACCAAAAGTGAAAAGTCATTTGATGCCTATGAATTTGTTTTAATTTGTTTGGAGCTTTTAAATTGGTGAACATTTGGAATTTAAATGTAATTTTTTTTTTTTATCCATTAAAAAAATAATAAATGCAAATAATAACCATGTGACAGTTTAGACTGTTAAATTTGCCTATATTCTACTGTTATAAATATATTACAAATTTTTGATGCTAGACAGCTTACACAGCTTTGATTTGTAGACATCTAACAGCCAACTGTAATTTTCCGGTTTCATTAATTGTGGGCACTTCATTTTAGGTATGAAACCTGAACTTCTCGATGTCTTGAAACTCAATCGTCCTTTTAGTGTCAAGGTTGGCCCTGTCCTGCTGCCTCTCCCATGGAATCTGCCGTCATCTGACTTGCCCCCACTGTCCCACACCGCCGGGATTATTGATCACTCGCTGTTTTGAGTGAGACATTTACTGTAGCCCATATTGCTGCACACCGGAGAGCTGCGCACGGATCACTTCTTTTCTGTACAATCGATAGATAATATTGTGGTAAATTATTCAGCCTCTTGTCGACAGCGTAGTGTTTAAAAAATATTAAAATAATAATGTTCTAGAAAATAAAGTGACCACACGTGTGCATAGACAAGCATCTGTGTTGTATTTTATATTAGCCTATACCTAACTTTAGATGTTGCATTTAATTATAACAATGCGATAAATAGCTTATTGTCTCTAATCAAAGCTGAGTCGGAATAAAAATGAAATAGCCTTAGTAGAATTAATAAATGATTTAGTTAGAAATAAATTAGCACTTTGTGCAATTTACACTCTTTCAGAACTACTGTGGAACTTTTTCATTATTGTATTATTATTGAGCTTATTACCTACTGTACAACCGTTTGACATTTTGCCTTGTATTATAACGTCACAATTAATAGCTATTCTGTAATAACTAAATGTTATACTAACCATGCCGATAACAATTTATTATATTTGGAAGCTTTTAACATTCCTGCAAGAAAAGTTTTACTTCAACTTTGTGTTCATTTTGTTTTTCTCTGCCAATATATTTTTTTAATTATCGGTTAAATGTCTGCCCGTTTTCTGCTGATTTGTAGACGACGAATTATCAATCTCTATTTCTGGGTATCGATGCTAAACAAAAAATACGATTTTTGAACAGTGCATGTGTTTCTTTCACCAAGTAAGTCACAGGCTTATTGTCTTAGAGCAGGTCATACACTTAAAGCGTCATTAGGAAAAGGACAGTTCGTTTGAGCGTTGGCCGCTCGGCTAATCAGTGCGGAGTGGAGATGAAGGTAATGAGGCCGGATCAGGTGTCTCTCTGACCGCTGGCCTCTTGCTCAGACACGGGCAGACAGTGACTGGAAGCCCTGGCAGGCCGGGGCCTTAATCCTCATAGGTGGATAGCCTTTCTATATACATATACCGCCATCTACTGGCCAGATATTAGGCACTGGCATGCAGTCATTAGCAGTCTCTCGCTGCAAATGACTTTAGGTCTAATTTCTCCTTATGAGTTTTCAATCATTCAGACAACAAAAGTGTGAAGAGTGTGATTCATTTTAAATTTACATTCTGTTTCTGAACCAATAGCAAAAAGAGAAAACTGCAGTTACAGGGGTATATAATCTCTCACCTTAATATACCATCACCATAATGAATCAGAAGGGTCCATTCAGAGCAGCAAAGGGCTTTATAAGCAATATGCTGCAAACCAAAACTCGTGAACAGAGCTTTATAAGAATGCTGCAACTCTGTGTGTGTTTGTGAGGGGAAGGCCCACATGTGGCTGCCTGAACTCAGAGCCCTCTCTATATGGTGGAGCCCGGCATAGACAGGACCCTTGGGTGGCATAAAGTATACTTTTGCTTCACACGGTTCCTAAAATGATCAATAATAATCATAAGTCAAAGTTAGAGCTCCTATCACAGAATCATTTGGTAATACTGGGACGCAGGGGAGTGTTTGTTTGAGTTCCCCATTGCCCTTTTAAGAACGAGGCACTTCACACTTGAATTTCGACCAAGTTCTCCTTAAAACAGCACTTGTATCATTTCCACTTTGCCGGTCAACTTTCACCCAGCATCACCTCTGACCGCACTCCTCTATCGGAAACCTTCATAATCTTTCCACAGATTTCTCCAACAACATAAACTCTCAAACATGTTTGGCGCAAATTATAGTGTGCGATCCCTCTGGCATGGGCTGCATACAAAATAAACTGCCTCTAATTGTGATGCTCTGACCATCTTCCCCTGACTGTTGTTTAGCTTGGCTGCTGCCTGGGGCTTTGTGGTTTCAAACACGAATAGCTCAGTCAGTGTGAGAGGGAGAACACATTATTATTCCCGCTGCCCGCTACACTGCACATGCTAATAAGGGAGGACCACTGGGATGTTTAAAAAAAAAAAAAAAAAAAAACAGTGGAGACGGTGATGTCATCAGTGTGCTTTATCTGAGTTGGGATCTGATGGGGGTGTAGTTTCCTCTGGTAGAGACTCTGGGGCCCAGGAGTGAACCCGTGGCTTTGCCAGGGAGCCTGTTTAAGGAGATTACTCAGTCACCACACCTTTGTTTCATTATGGGCCAGGGTGAAAGGCCGTGCACTGTGGACATCCCAACGAGATGCCATACTGACAGCTTTGTGACACTCAAATCAACGTGGACAGACATCAGCATTCATCTGAGCCCAGTTCTGTATTTCTGTCTTCAAGGATGCAGGAAGATTATTATTTTATACCCCTGTGAATACGTGAAAAACAAACGTGACTGTTTCACCCTCTTAGGCAAGAGTTTCCTTGATGGCAAACTTGCCTATGAGAGGACTTAGTTAATCATCTGAGTTATATTTGTGTATATAATCATCTGCTTAATTCTCAATCAATCATCAAATGTTTGATCACAGACAATATGGCATTGTTAGTGCAACATATTAGTTACACACCATTAACTGTCCATGGCAGGCTCCTAAAATCAGATAAAACTAAAGACTACCTCAAACAGTACATTGGTGGTCATTCAGTATAAGGGATCAGATCCAATGTACTGAACAAATTACGATTACAAAGATGAGAAAGACACATTTTGAAAGAAGTGGGATAACCTCTTAGGAATTGTTGCAAACCCACAATTGAATTAAGTCATTTCCTCATGGTATGGTAAAGAGATGTTTGAAGTCCTCGGTTTCCTCACTCTGCATTCTCAATATTTTAGAGGTATGAAGTAATGACCTTAATCATGTCTAGGCTACAAGCAGCGGCAAAACGCAGTGCATATTTGGTAAAAATATGTGTTTTACTACATAGAAATATGTCATAAAAATGTATGATTGCTGTAAAAATAGCTTTTAAAATTTGCATTTACAACAAAATGGAGCCCAAAAAATGAACATTCAAACCGCAGTGCACTCTGGTTATGTAGTTAGCTACTGCACTATAGCTTTGTATTGCTGCCAATGTCTGCATTAACTACATTCTGGTTTGGTAATCTCTGCACTCTGCCACAGAAAGACAGCCAACTAGACAGCTAATGCGAGAAAGCTAGATCACGTTTAAGCTAGTTGGTGAAATAGCCCCCTACGGCATGCTAGGGGTGGGAGTCACCAGAGGCCTCATGATACGATATCATCACGATACTTATGTCACTATACGATATTATGGTGATTTTAAACATATTGCAATATTCTGTGATATTGCAATGTATTACCTTCTTTCTAGTCTCGCTTTTGCCAGACCATCCACACACTGCAGAGCAGAGGAGGGTCTGACTACTCCACATTGCATTCCGGGATGGGAGAAAAACCTGCTCTGGTTTATTGGAATTTCTTTAAACCAATCACAATCGTCATGGGCGGCGCTAAGCTCCACACAGAGCCACTGCAATATAGTCGTGCAAGAGAAAACTCAGATTGGACAGATAGTCTAGTTAGCTGTCTCAATTTACCATGTAGAGATCTGAGGAGCATTCAACAATAGTCCTCATAAATCCACTGAATTTAAAATTCCAACACAAAGAAAGAAGGAAACGGAAAATACATGCATCCGGCGGAATTTCCTGCGGCACCGGAGCAATCCCGGAAGTGGAACGTTAAGGAAATAGACTACCTTCTTTCCAACTTCAAATTTTTCCCAATTGCAAATTTTGTCCCTAAAAGGAAACTTTGTCAAGATCCGATACTTGAAGTCTGTGTATCGATATAGTATTGCCACGGAAAATATCGCAATACTATGCTGTAACGATTTTTCCCCCACCCCTACTGCATGCCTTAGCTAAAGCTAAAACTGAATTTACATACTGTTATTTTCAATATGAGCTGTAAATAATTAAGATAATGATTATTTCCTAAACAAAGATAAAAAGCAAAAAGATCACATTGATAGGCAGTTTGCTAATCAGCCTAAAAACCTTCTTCTGAGCGTCACTGCTTTACTGATCTCTGCATTAAGGGCAAATTTGGGATGAACTTTACACGTATTTCCCATGGCAGTAGAGGTGTGAGGGTGACAGTCTGAGACTTAGGCTGATCCTGGTGGGCGGGGGAGTTCCACAGAGTATTCCAACCACACAGAGCCTGATTTTATTGGCCTGATAAAACGTTCTTCAGGGTAATCGTGACAGGCAGTTGCCCCTTTTCATGCCCACACTGCAACAGCACCGCAAGAGACCGGCGAGAAAATCACACATCCCATTTCTCACACTGGCCTGTCCCTCTTACTCTGGCCCAAAATGCGTTTTATGGACATTTCCCCCCGTTCGCTGCAGATGGGTTAAATATTACATCAAAGCGTCTTTAATGTTTCACAGTACCTCTCATATTTCTCCTCAGTATCGAGTTCAAAACTGGTGCAGGCTGCATTTTTACAGTAGATTTAATGGATCAATGTCCATAATCACATTAGCACTGGCTTAACATATAACAAATTTCACCGTACCAGCATCAAAGACCTGACCTCTTGTTATAATCAGGCATAGCATCTTTTCCTCCACTCAAGATCTATGAGCCTTCTGATACTGGGAGAAACAGAAAATTGTCAAGGGGGTGATAAGCTGTAGTGTACGCAGCTCAGAGAGGAGCTGTATGAGAGAAAAACGTTTGTCCCCCGTAGTCACACAGTCACAGATGCTTTGTGTGCCCTCTTACTGTTTTTATGGATCATGCTGATAATCCTCTCCTCAGCTCTTGTTCAGCAGAGAATCTGTGGCCAAATAAAATATATTTTTTTTATAAAACCTCAAAGTACCAGAAACTCTCATTCTTAAAAGCAGAGGGCAGAGGAAGGTGGTCCAACTGAGAGGTGCACGTTTTTGTGAAAGAAAAAGAAAGCATGATGTATGATGTCTGAGTAAGAAATACCGTGACAGTCTTCACTCAGCACTTCCTGTACAAGGCCAACAGGCTATCAATGAATAATACAGATTAACAAAAAATTCTAACAGACAAACTGCAGACAAACTAGAATTGATGGCTTCCACTGAGCCACTCAGGGAACAGGCCATGACGTAAAAGGAAAAACATGTCGGGTTCCCCCGGCCAGGTTAATCAAGACAAGCTTCCCCTGCGAAAAGACGTGTGTGTGTGTGTGTGTGTGTGTGGGGTGGTGTGTGTGTGTGTGTGTGTGTGTGTGTGTGTGTGTGTGTGTGTGTGTGTGTTTGTGTGATTGCAGCCCGGTACTTTTCATGTGTATGTATGTGTGAACCCATTTCTCATTCATAATATGCAATCTTATTTTACGGCTGATTGTATTTGCCATACATAGGCTGTATGCATGAGGTCTTTGCCCATATCCTCCACCCAGCACAGCATAAATAAACAGGAACACTCTATAATCCATCATTCTGTGTGCTGTGGGAGCGTGCCCAACACAAACATGGCTTCTGTTTTCTATCTGTGTGTATGTCCGTGTGAGTGAGACTGTGTGTGAGGGCTAGGATGGGTAGCACTTTTTTTACATTAGTGCTCAGTCCATGACTGTGAAACATAAACCGGCTGCACTAAATGAGGATTATACAAATGAGCTTCCTCTTTGCTCTTTGTTTCGGTGTCCCAATGCCTGGACAAGTCGCAGAGTACACAGACTTTTTTATTTACTCAAATTCTTTGAAGTCCTTTTAAGAGTTTGAGAAGGGCTATGCGATATGTTGAGATGGCATGTTGGTAAGAAACTGGCTTAAAATGTATTTATTTTATATTAGTTAGCCATGTGAATTCATTTGGCAGATGAAATCATCCTTTACAGTATGTCAAACAACCATTGTACTTACTGGTAAATCCTAAACTGGATCCATGGACTGGCTCGGAAAATCTGGAAGCAGAAATGTATTAAGTACCGCACCTTTCTTCCTCAACAAGGATAGTTAAATTCCCAAATGGCACTAAACACCAACTGCCCCAATAGATCTGTTATGGGGACAACAGTGAGACTATCGTTGTTTCAGCGTACTCAAAGTGTAGTGTGCGTGTTAGGGTAATAAAAATTGTAGAACCTTTTCAGGTCACAAAACTTGTGCATATTGGGTACATCTTTGCTGCCAATTACCTGATCTTATCATATAGTTATTGTAAATGGAGTAAATGTCAATCTGTCAGTCAGTCCACCACATTGGCCCAGACTGAAATGCCTGGATGGATTGTCATGACACAGACATTTGTGACTCCCGGAGGATGAAATACTTGGATCTTTTCTAGCAAAAGATGAGAATAATGATCTTTGTGATATTTGTATCTATTGTAATGGTAAAACAGTTACACTCTAATACTGGACATCTTCACTATGTTGTTGGGGCTCTAAATTAACTCAAATCTCAAAAAATGCATACATTAAATGTTCATTTCTGACATGAATGCACATTTCTGTGTCCTTTAAAATCCCAGAGAATAAATATGTATCCTACTTAAAACTCATTCTCTCTATGATGAGTTACTTTGGGTAATGGGTGCCTTATGCCAGATTATTGGTAACAACTGACCTCATCCACAATATTTTCTGAATAAGCCTAGATTGATGTCCCTGTTGCACTTCTTGTCATATTACACCCACAGCTACTCTGGAGCAGAAATCCATATAGTAACAATGGTGGAGCTATTGTACCCAGCATAATGGACTTTACAATATCCTCATTCATTGCATGAGGACTTTATTTACAGAGCCCCCTTGGGTAACGCAATGCCATGCTCTGATCACACACCAGCCCACTGCATGTAATTATCCCCAGCCTGCTCTCCAATCTGTCACTGCCCAAACTCATTTGTAAGAGTGCATGTACAGTGATTAAAGAAACTTCTGTGCCATTGCAAAGAAAAAGGGGCTTCTCACTCCCCTCCCGTCCTCCGCCTCCTCCACATTCGGGGGAATTCTCCAAGAACGAGGCGAAGCTGCCATGTCAGAGTGAGCCAGGCGGACGTGTACAGATCGCCAACATTGCTAATGCATCCGCGGCACTGGTGCAGCAGTCAAGTCATAATAATTAAAGACATACAACATCTCAGGACTTCATTAATCATGGTTTATATGGACTTTGAAGCTCTAATGAAAAACAGCCTGCCTCTCTGGGTTTATTGTGTCTGTACAAATTGTGGGGATGGCGTATGCCAGGAATGCCCCCCCTCCTGACTGGCTGTTACAGGATGTGGTGATGGAAAACAAAAAGATAAGATTTGGTGAAAAGCTAGTGATGGTCATAGAGGGGTCAGTGGTCAAGGTTGTTTATGTAGACGCTGAGCGCTATTCAATCAGACAAAAGTGAGCTGTTGACAGTGAGAGCAGTGTGAGTTTACACATCTTTGTGTTTGCACATTTGTCCTCTTGCGTGCACACTCAGTGGTCAATGTTTTCTGTCCTTGGCTGAGCGAAATGAAGGCCTGTAGTGCTCTGGAGATTCATCTTGCAGTGTCACATATCATCATCTTTGATTTGCTATTAGTTTCTCAGATTCTCACCATGGTCTCCAGTCCTTTTGGAGGTGCATTACAGTGAGATCAGAGTGAGAGATTACTGGGTATTAAGCTCTCAGTGCCAGAAGTGGAAATTATAGAGAGGTTGTCAACGCCAGAGTTCTCTCTGCTTGTTTTCTCCCAGAGAGAGGGAGGTAATGCTTTACTCACCAAGTTTCATCCAAATGGCTTGTGACTGGTCCCTGGCAGTGCTATCAGTGGTGAGTCACAGCCAAAAGTATGTGTAGCTCAACAAAAGCAAAGGAAGACAGAGAAGGACAGACTGCTTAGGACTCCAGCCCAGGACACATGCATCTTCTCCCAATAAAAGTCCCGTTGGCAGGTTTACATCGCATTAGTCCACTGAAACCAAGGAAATATACCGTGGAAGGGAGAGAGGGGAGCATTCATCATCTGATGAATTCAAAGGATGAAGTCATTTTATTTTCTCTCTAATGATGTGGCCTGCCTACAGGTGCAATAGTGCAATATCCTCCTTCTGATTCCAAAGGTAAGCTATCGGGATTCTATCCTTATAATTACTCAACATTAACATATAGCAAATAGCCAATTCAAATAGCTTTGCTTACACTAAATACACACAATGAATAAGAGTTAGAGTCTGTCCACTGCAGATCCACAGTAAAACTGAAATCTGTGTGGCAACTACTTCATTTCCTCTCCAACACAAGTTCCTCACTTAAATTTGTCATTTTATGGAGTGCTTCTGACAGAGCACAACTGACAGATGAAAGTTAAAGTGGCCCCTTGGAGTAAACAAGTCCAAAAGCTCTGAGTTTGGCTGAATTAAAGGAAGAGAGGGAGGCGTCAGGAAAGCCTGCGTTTATTTGAGAGCCAACAAGCATGGTGCTCTCTGGACCCTGCGGTTTGTCAGCGTTCCTCCCAGGTGAGCTCACACTGGGCCGGAACCCCCCCCACCCCCGCTCCCCCAACCCCTCCTTGCACTGGCCAGGAAGAAACAGCGTCCTAAGATCTCCAGCTGGACTCACACAATATTTTAGCTGGTAGTCAAAACAAAATTAGCAATGGTTTGTTATTTCTAGTTAGCTCATCCATGACTCCTGTGTTCAACATTTCTGACGAGAGGGAAATGTTTAGTTGCCACCTTTGGGTTTCTAGGGATTAGGATGATGAGCTGGTATTTATAGTTTAATTTGAGGTCAGTGAGAGGATGTTGGTGGTTTAAGAGCAGGGGAAACTGCATTCAAGCCTGTGCCTTTTGAGCTTTAAGTTCTGCTGGATTGCCACTGAGAGAAGAGCTAAAATCTGTCCCAGGTCTTGTTAACCTGTACCTGGTCCTGCACTTTAATTCATCTGTGGGGATCAATTAAGCATTTTGTTATTATTTTTCCTTAAATTACAGAGACATTCTGGGGAGAAAAAATAGGTGAAACGAGGCAGAAAAAGAGCATGAATATGAGGTTGGGTTCCGTTTTGTTAACATGAGTTCAGCAGTATACCTAACCTAGAAAAGTTAACCTAGACAATAACGCCACCTTGTGTTTAACACGCATGTTACAGCCTTAAAGAAAGAATCTCTCAACACCAACCAAATAGTATTGTAATTATTGTGTCTTTATACATCACATACATATGTATATTTAATACAGAAATTAGAGCAACCGGGGCACCTGGGTAGCTCACCTGGTTGAGCGTGTGCCCCATGTACAGAGGATCAGTCCTTGATGCAGCGGCCACAGATTTGATTCCGACCTGTGGCCCTTTGCTGCATGTCATTCCCCTTCCTTCTCCCCTTTCAAGACTTCTCAGCTATCTTAACAAATAAAGGCCTAAAAAATGCCCCAAAAATAATCTTAAAAAAATAAAAATAAAATAAATTAGAGAAACTAAATTATTTTTATCATAATATAATTTCTAGATTTCATTACAATGCATTATTAATGGACAGTCTCAATAGCAGCGATGTATAATATCTATATGTCATCAATACTTACCAGTTTATATGTTAATTAGGATTAGCAAATAAATTATTTTTTATAGATATAACAATAAATATGTAATTCTTCAAGTTTATTACAACAAGAATAAATAAAATGTAATTCATAATTCATCAGTAAGAATGGCGAGCACAATATCTAGGCCTAGATGACGTCACATCTCTCTGTACAGGCTTTTTTTCCTCATTAAATACAATGTACAGCAATCTTTTTCTCTGCACCCCCATAACCAGAAATAGTTAATATTATCAAGGCTGTAAAAAGTTCCTTATTCTCCTTGTGGTCTCTGTTTGATTCTCCAGGCCGTCCACCTCATCAGCCTCTTGCCACTTCTCTCTGGGATGCAGGAGGAGGTAGTACAGCACGAGACACACTAGCCCCAGCACTGAACCTCCAAAGATTAGACCACCGACTGTCAGCAAAAACGTGGCTGTCTGCAACTCTGGTTTCAAAAAAGCTAGCAGTGAAGGAGCTATAATATTTGTAATAGCATAGAACAAGTAGTAGATGATCATCGCTACTTTGGTGTCCTGTCCTTTGACGTTGAAAAAGGTGAATGTGAGGATGACTCCGATGACTGCTCGGTACAGCAGCTCAAGTTTACCGGATGAGCAGAAGTTGGTCTGGAGCACGTGCGTCCATATTGTAGCCAGAAACCAGACGATGGTGAGGGCTATTGTGCTGTAGGGGCTCAGTATGAGGAGGAGGGCGTAGCTGAGGATGTGGCTGGTGATGGTGCAGAGTTTGTAGAGGAGGTAGATTGCTGTGGGGAGGCCAGAGGGCATCTCACAGACGTGGGGAAGGGATCTGCGTAGGCAGCGGCGATAGTCAACCAGGGCCCAGGCAATGTTAAAGAAGGAGAATGCCATAGAGAAATCTGAAAGAAATGAACTGATTCTATAAATAATGATACAGTTAATTCATAAATATGTCACTTTCTGCCCCTACTTACACTGAATGAGTGAGCACTCATTCTGGCCCATCACTATGTATAGTTGCAGAAGGAGTTGGGGAACACTCTCCAAGAAAGCCTCAAACAGTTTGAGCATGCTCAGATCTGTCGCCAGGCAAAACAGATTGTGGTGCACATTTCTTCTCTCTTCCACTGTATCGGAATCTGTTGTTGTCCAAACCACTTTGAAGCCTACCCTTAGCAGGCGATAATACCTAGCAACAGGTGTAAACACAATGACAACAAAGTCAGACTTGTGCTTGCCACCACACAATAAATTTGTCAGTATTAATTGTTTGCTGCTCCAAAGACAATGATGCACATCCTACAGTACACTACAGCTGAAATGTGGTTAATCCAGTTTGCACACTCCATGATACCAGGCCATTGTGCATGATAATGATAACTCACGTTTTGAGTCACAACATGCAGGCACTGATCATTGCAGGCTGCATGAGCAGCTCATGTTATTTTGCAGATATAATGCGGTGCCCTTCCCAGGTACAAAAAAAAAGTGGAATAATGTATTAGAGATATATTTTAGGTATACTAAAGTTTACGTTTTTGTGCTTAATTTAAAGTATATTTACCATGTCCTTTAAAAATTGTACTTCAAAATAGATGTCATTAAGTTCAACTTCAATGTACTAAAATTAATTATACTAATTCTTCAATTCCTAAAATATTATTTCATTGTAAAAAGTGAACTTAATTGCAAATACGTATAGTTGTAATATAGTGTACTGTAGTTGTACTGGAAAGTATACTTATTGTCAAGTATTTTCTTATAGACTAGTATGCTTTATTAAAGTGTTCTTTAATTTCACTTCATTAAAAGTGTTTTTAAGTATACTTACAAAAGGTGCACTTTAATGTAAGTTCGTTTAAGCTGTATTTCAGTGTACTTTGAAAAAGTATACCAAATTGCAAATACTTATAGTTGTAATTTAGTGTAAATGAAGTGAAAACTTTAAGTGAAAATGTACATTTTAATTTTCCCAGTCATACCTGGTGAAGATGCCCATGCCAAATAGGTGCAGGACAGCAAGTCTACTTGTGGACATGCCTGATATGTTTGGTCCTCCCACAACGTTCACCAGAGAACCCTTCATGTCGTCCCTGTACCAGGTATAGCTGAAGATCTGTGTCACCAGCACCCCCGCCAGAACAAACACCAGAGTCAGTCCAGTCCACACAAAATGTTTCTCTTGATAATATTTCACTGCCAGCCCGACGTCTGTCCAAATGTCCACCATGTACAAGAACAGTCCAGCAATGGTTAATAACCATCGCAGTTTAGTGTACTGAATGCTCGATGGAGGCATTGTGTCATCAGTTGAAAAGTTCAACTAAAGGTTTCACTCTGTGATAAATATAGAAATGTGGTTGCTTCGAAGGTTCTGAAGAAAAGCTGCTGTGGACAGTTTTGTGTTTGACCCCAGCCGTTCAGGTGCCATTTTGGTCAATCTGTAAAAGCATTACAATTTGATCAAAACAATGAGTATCATGAAAAAGACAGTGTTCTTAAAATGCAAAAACTTTTTGTTGAAATCTTGTGCAGGTTTACCACAAAATATTTCTCATGACAGTTTTGAAATACAACGTGACTGCAGTCAGCT
This sequence comes from Perca flavescens, assembly GCF_004354835.1. NCBI lineage: Eukaryota > Metazoa > Chordata > Actinopteri > Perciformes > Percidae > Perca > Perca flavescens. The sequence continues at coordinate 14,227,500 of NC_041352.1, forward strand.
GCTGTATAACAGCTGGCCACAGGCTACTGCCCTTTGATCACTATCATAAACACTTTATTATAAGGAGTGCAGATGAATGGCATACTTCATATAAACGTAATAAAAAAATAATCAATGACATTATCAGCAAGAATGATAAAATCATAAATGATGCTCATTCTGAACTCTTGTATAACATGTACTTTATCAACAACTTCTCACAGAATGACATTTCGAAACCTATTGAGACCTGGATCACAGAACAACTACATGTAAAGTCTCTTCACATCCTTTACTTTCAATATCATTTTAAACTGTTTCATAAGATGCCATTGGTGACAAAGACAGAGAAAGGCCAAATATTTAAGGAAAACTAATTCAGGATGGCACACTATCAACTTCGCTTTAACCAAATCAAGCCATAGTTGAGTAAATGTATTGTATTTTCATAAAGATTCTTTACAAATTATTCCAAGCTCATCTAAAAATCCCAATTGAATCACATTCTGTCTTAAATTAATGCATATTATCATCAATACTTACCAGTATTCTTTGCTCATGGTAGACAGCAGAGTGTACAGTCAGAGGCAAGCACTTCTGATTCACACTTCTCATTCTTTGAAACTTGTGATAGGCTCCACCCCAATGACAAACCCTGTGAACTAAAGCCGTAAAAAAGTACTTACATAATAGATTGTGTGTGTGTGCGTGTGTGTGTGTGTGTGTGTGTGTGTGTGTGTGTGTGTGTGTGTGACTGGCAGAGACTGGCTGACTGTTCACACTTTAACTTCACTGTTACGGCCTGTCATCATTAAAGCCATTTTTTGGATGACTTAAACATCTGATAGCCAGTGACAGCCCAGACATATTTCTTCACATCTAAATTTATATATGCTGATCTTCCTCATGTGCATTCAATTAAAGATATAGAGATAGTTTAAAGGAACAGTTCAACATTTGGGAAAATATGATTGTTTACTTTCTTGCTTATAGTAAGATGAGAAGATCGATACCACTTTAATATCTGTGCGGTAAATTTGAAGCATACAAAACAGGGGATTTTGTGCTGGACTATTTCTTGGCCCAGAGAAGTAACTCATCGTCATCCCTTTTATTATTTTAAGATAATTTTTTGGGGCATTATAGGCCTTTAGTTATAAGACAGCTAAAGACATGAAAGGGGAGAGAGAGGGGAATGACATGCAGCAAAGGGCCACAGGTTGGAGTTGAACCCACAGCTACTGCATTGAGGAATAAACCTCTGAATATGGGCGCACGCTCTACCAAGTGAGCTACAGGCAACCAGCAGCCAAGGAGGAGCTTTGCACATACCCCCCCATCGGCTTTTGTACGGATTCAACAAACCAGATAACATGTCAATTAGTGAGCTTTAGAGGTGGTGGTATGTGGGTTTTGTTACCTTTGGACAGAGCCAGGCCTGCTGTTTCCCCCTGTTTCCGGTCGTTATGCTAAGCTAAGCTAACTATCTGCTGGCTGTTGCTTCATGTGACTTCAACAGACAAATCTGAGAGTGGTATTGATTATCTCATCTAACTCTTGGCAAGAAAGTGTACAAGTGTATTCCCCAAAATATGGAACTATTGGTAATCTACTATAATGTGTGTCAAATGTGGACACTTTTGTTCAGACCTTTTGAGACTGAATAAAAATAGCTTGGAACAGTAACTCCATAAATGGGAATCACATGTCAGATGTAAGTAAGAGAAAATACATCTATGGGCAATGTTTCTAACATGATACAGTCTTACTCCAAACCTCTAGGGAGCGATCGAGAGCCCCAGCTGTTTCCCTCTCCTGCGCGTGAGAGAGTCTCGTTGGTCAGGCGCAGCAGCGGCTCTCTCTCCGTAGACCCTCCCACTAGCAGAAGAGTGACACGCCATTCAATTGCTGCCTGGCCCTTCGCTTGTAGGAAGCAGGAGGGATCTTTGAGCGTTCTCGTACAGAAGGATAATAATAATATCTGATAGAAACCGACCATATCTGCCCTGCGTGAAGCAAAAGTTCAGCCGAATTGTGTCGACATGGGGATCCGAAAAAAGACAAACAACAAGAATCCACCAGTGCTGAGCCATGAGTTTGTCATCCAAAACCATGCCGATATTGTTTCCTGTGTTGCTATGGTGTTCCTTCTCGGGCTGATGTTTGAGGTGAGTCCCGTCCACATGTTGAATGGGTTTCAGTTGTGGGTCATGCGGGGATCCTCGCCCCGACAGAGTGGACGGACTAGCCCGCTGCTAGACAGGATGCCGAATACTCCCCATCTGTTCTCCTGGAAAAGTGACATGGCTGTCTGATCTATTCTTCACACTACTTCCTCCTGTTATCGAAAGTTTTCTGTTCACGGTGGCCTCGTTTTTGCTTTTATTCCACGAGATTGCCGACTCATTCGGTTAGCCTTGTATTAGGTTTTCATAAAAATTAAATGTGTTTTTTTTTTTTGTCTTTATTAAAGCGACGTGGGCACAAGAGTCCACTGTCAATCTGGCTGCATACCATGTTGAAATCGATATTTCCAATCACTCGTCAACAGGCCCGCCATTTGATCATAAAAAAACACAAAGTTTTTCATGTGAAACACTATTTATGGAAATATCTTAGTATGTTGCAGACTTGAAACTCTGTATCGATCTCGGTGGTTGCAATACTGTACAACGCTCTCGACTAGGTTAGTTTATGCGTAGATGTGTTACGTGGCAATCACACAACGACTGAGAGGGCTGTCATCACACAAACTCGCTTTGCACCAAAACTGAAAGTTGTCCTTGGAGCTAAACAGCGTTTTAAATGTAACTTGATGCTGCTTGCTGACAACCGGGACCCGTTCATACATCATGACATGTCTGTGCTGTGTGCTGGTCTACTTTAACTCCGATTTATGTTCCATTTCAAGCATGTTTCATCCTCAGTGAAAAAAGCAGCGCCATTAGTGTAAATTTTGCAATAATTTGAACTACTTCCTGTTTTTGTTTTACAAAGTAAAATTCCTGTCCAGTAACCGCTGTTGCAACCTGTATATTGTATCGTAATGGCAGCATGAACATTTTCAAAAGGATGGCTATTTATGACATTTTATCTAAACAGTGAATACTTCTTATTTTTATTTAATTTCAGCGTTTTGTCCACTTAGTTCTTTTGTTGTGAAAGGGGGAAAAGCAACCTTCCATTTTAACCTTATAATTTGGCTATCTTGATGTAGCTATTCGCTGCTATACATTTACTTGGTTGGATCATTTTTAATTGCCCATCACTCATATTACCCCTATATAATAATAATACGGAGCATTTTTGTAATTGTTCTAATTGTATACATGTTCTATTTATTCTATTCCAAACACATCTGCAGATGGAATTGGTAGTGCTTCATCACCTTTTTTTCTGTTGTCACAGTAATATTGCATAATTCCCATATGGCCTGTAGATTTGGCTGATCTTTGTGTACTATCACCCTAAAATTGCTAGAATATGTTGCTAAAATAAAACCTTCAGTGACATTAAAACCAATGTGTCACTTTAACTTCAATTTTCATATATGAGTTACAGTCACTCCATTATTGGTCTTTTTGGAAATCCTTAATATACAAATGCAATGCTCCAAGTTCTAGTGTATAAACACAAGTAACCCTGTTTGATTTTACAGTAAAAATGTATTTGTGCATATGTGCAGGCTAACATGTTTGTTTTTTTACCTGTCTTTATCTACAGGTCACCTCAAAGTTTGCAGTGTTATTCATAACTGTCCAGTACAATGTCACCATATCAACAAATGGTAAGTTAAGGATTAAATTGAGAGTATAAGACATGTGGTGAGAACAGATGTTATCAGATAATGTGTTAAAATGAATACTGCAAGTTTTGGCTTTGACATATACAGTATTTTCTTAGAGTTGTGCTGCTGGAAGCCTCTCATTTGGATTCTAGACCGGTACTTGCGTGGCTTTATACAGACCCATTTGAGAGCTCCTTTTTTTCTTTTGGAGCTAAATTTAGTCTGCCTGATTTATAAAGTTCTCTTGTGGCAAGGTTGTGCCGCATGAATTTGGGCTAAGGTGTAAAATAGGCCTCTTAATTAAAGTCCTGGCCATTTCAAGGTTGTTGATTTCTTTGCCAACTTTAGATACTGTTGAAGGAATGTACAACCCCAGAGCTTATTCATACTCTGTCGTACAGGCTGGAGCTTTCCAGGCTGCCAGCTGGTGATTTAGTTCTTATCGGAGAGACCTTACCACGTACCTAGCTCTGTAACTTATTTACAGCATGTATCTAATTAGACAAATAACATGCAGTGCCTAAATCTCTCTGTAGTGAAACAAATTCAATAACTCCACTGTATTTTTTCCTTTCGCTGTGCTGACTTTTACAAATGATTGGACTGATTTTGTTACGTGGTTGCATAAACCATGAACGCAGCATTGCCGCTCAGGCATTCTTAAGCGGTTTGCTGGGAACTGTGTTCCTGTATCATCTAATCTCTGTGCTACAACTCATCACATTATTCACAGTGTTTCACAGATACCGGGTTGGAGGGCGTATAGATAATATGTAACTTTAGAAAGACAGAAGATGCTCCGTGTGTGACAGTTACTGTGCCAAGGAAGTCAGTGTCTCTGGCGTTTTCAAAGTGGTGTAATACTGCACAGTCGAGAATCCCTAATGCTAACACCGCAGGAATTAAGGTTATTAAACACTGAATCACTGGCTTGACAGTTCATGTTAAGGATGAACTGTGTGCATGTGGCATTTTGTATATGAATGAAACACATTCCAAGATAGAATATTAAAATGTAAAATGTGTCATGCTCATTGTGATAACTCTGTCTGACTTCTGTGCATGCTACTGAAGGCCCAGAGGAGACAGCCGTGAACCACTTCCACCATGGCATCAAGGACTTGGCCACTACCTTCTTCTACATGCTGGTGGCCATCATCATGCATGCCATTATCCAGGAGTATGTGCTGGATGTAAGTGAGACCCAAACTTGACTACACACACACTTTAATCTCAACAAGCAGTTCTGAATTTTTTTGTATTGTTGTTCATCTTTTCAGAAAATTAACAGAAAGAAGCACTTCTCCAAAACCAAGCACAGCAAGTTTAATGAGTCGGGCCAGCTCAGCGCCTTCTACTTATTCTCCTTCGGCTGGGGCGCAAGCATCCTGCTTTCTGTACGTACAGTAGCTAAGCTGACATTTTTCTTGTTTACATACGCCCCAAAACTGTCCATGATTGTAATTTAAAAGCATCTTTCTTTTTAGGAAAAGCTCCTGTCCAATCCAGTCACCCTGTGGGAGGGTTATCCCCATACACTGATGTCGTAAGTTTGTAATTTTGTGTGTGGAGGCCATGTGCATTTTAGAGATACTCTTTGTCATTTCTTTGTGGTTTAAATAGACAAGAATAGCTGTCATATGTTACTTTCTTGGTAATTTTATAAAAGCTTTAAGTGTTAATTAAGTGTTTTTCCTTCAGATTCCAGATGAAATTCTACTTCATTTGTCAGCTGGGCTACTGGTTACACGCTCTCCCTGAACTGTATTTCCAAAAGACAAAGAAGGTGTGTGTGTGTCTGTGTGTCTGTGTGTGTGTCTGTGTGTGTGTCTGTGTGTGTGTCTGTGTGTGTGTCTGTGTGTGTGTGTGTGTGTGTGTGTGTGTCTGTGTGTGTGTCTGTGTGTCTGTGTGTTGTTTTGGAATAGTATGACAAACTGCAGCGTCTGTTGGGACCCTAAGGCTACTTCCTGTTTGACTTCCTTGGTTATGTTTCATTGTTTGAAAGAATCATACTCGCCCCTGCTTATGTCCACATGCAGAGTAAATATTTTGATCATTCTTGGCCTTCCATCCTTTGTGTTTATTGTTTAGGAGGATATTCCACGCCAACTTGTGTACATCTTCCTGTACCTGGTCCACATTGCAGGCGCCTACATTCTAAAGTAAGTAACTGCCACTTTGGAAAGCCTAAAATTGTGTGTGTGTGGTTGTGTGGTACACATGGCATTTCTCCTGTGTTTGTACACTGCCCCTTCAGCAAAAAGTTTGTGGTGTCGAGTGTTGCCCCCATGTGTTGTTCCTGTCAGTTGTAATAAAGGGGACTCGTGTGTCCTTGTGTCTTTCAGTCTGAACCGTCTGGGTCTGGTCCTGTTGGTGTTGCACTACTTTGTTGAGCTTCTGTTCCACGTTTCCCGCCTGCTCTACTTCAGCAACGAGAAGAGACAAACTGGGTGAGTTCTCATGTTCAGCATGGTGTGCGTTAATCATTGTGTGATTTGTCTGTGAAATTCTACCACTTAAGAATTACTAATGGTAAAAAGTCATCCTCTTCCAGTTTCACCATATGGGCCGTCTTGTTCGTCCTTGGACGGCTGCTCACCCTGTCCTTGTCCGTCCTCACCGTGGGCTTTGGCCTCGCCACATCTGAGAATCAAGGCTTTGATTTGGCTGCAGGAAACTTTAATGTTATTTTTGTTCGGTAAGTGTGTCTGAGAAGAAAAACCAAGACTACTTAATCCTAAAATGATATTTTTTAAAACCACTTACTGGATTCAACAGCCTTTTCGAATTTAACATTCATCACACACAACAACTGCTCTCTGAAATATATGTTTAGCGTTATTAGAGTTGCCGATTGCAATGCACACTTTTTGTTAATTTTCTCGATCTGTTCTAATGCCAAATGAGCAAATGTGTCAACATCAGGTTGGCCACTTAGAATAAAGGAACAAGAGATCATTTCTATGCTCAGTGTGGAGTACTGAGGTTTAACAATCATACAGGAAGGGCTATATTGTTGAAAAGGAAGAGAGCTGTTCACTAACACCACTAGAATGAAGTGCAACCACAATAAATCTTGCGTTGAGTACGAGCAAAGCCAAGTGAGAGAATTCTTCCTATGTTGCTCTTCCTACGCTGTCAATCACTAGTGCTCTCTTTACACACACACACACACACACACACACACACACACACACACACACACAACCTTACAACACACGTCTTTATTAACCTTTTGATTTACTGACTGTTTCTAATTTTTTATTAGGATAACTGTCCTGGCTGCCATCTGCCTCACTCAGGCCTTCATGATGTGGAAATTTATCAACTTCCAGCTGCGCCGGTGGAGAGAGCATGCTCAAACTCAGACCTTGAAGAAGAAACAAGTTCCTTCCAAGAGCAAATCAAAGAAAGACAAAGGTGAGCAACGGGCAAAAAGTATAGGGCGCATTTACCGCTTAATTATGAATGTGTGCAAAGCACTGGACATTTCCCTAAGCAATAAAATAAATAGCAATCAATACATGCATTTCTTCTCAGTATATGCATAATGTTCATGCTTACATACACTTAACATAATTAATTAATCAAATTTGGATGTGTCCTTTGTTTTTAGCCAATGGAGTAAATGGAGTGAACTCCCATGGAGCCGATTCACCAAGAGCAAGAAAAGAGAAGTCATCATAAATACATTCCCCTACCGCCCCCTCTATCGCCACCTTCTCAAAGAACCATCTCCCCCCCCCCCGTATCTCCAGCCAACAGTCCCTCCAGCTCCTCGACCACCATATGCATTTTCAGCTCCCACACAGGACTGACCTCCCAGCTGGACTTCAAGGGCCAGAATGCATATAGCTTTGTTTGTCGCCAGTCGTCCAGCACGCCTTGATTTTAAAAATCATTGCTCTGCTGTGCCATTTCAAACAAAAAGAAAACAAATTCCGAAATAAACGATGAAAAAAGACCTTATTTAAGAAGTGCCTATTGATACAGATTGTTTTGTACATGCTGTGTAATTTTAAAAATTCAGGAATGGTGACGTCAGTGTTTAATGTTTTCTTGAATCAGGCCATTCCATGCTTTTACCTAAATAGTGGTTATTACAGCTTGTGATTTATTTTCCTTTTTTCCATGTATTTATAAGTGCTAGTTGAGCTCCTCTTCTTTGCCACTGACTCCTGTCCCTCTTTTGAGGGATATTTGTAAACATTGTATGGAGTTTATAAATTTCCTTATAATATCTCTTATTTTTCCATCAGTGAAGGTTGCATACAGTCTTGGTATAATCTCTGGGTTCACACCACAGACTTTTCAAACTCAATCAGAAAGACATGTTTTCAACATGTCACTGGCCAACAGACACCTAAAGATGGAAAGTGAAGTAGCAAGTTTTCACTCGTAGATAGAGTAGGGAAGAGTGTCTAAAAGCAACCAAGGAAAACAAGAGACATCACCCTGTAATAATGTAAGTAGATTCACAGTTCAGTATTGTGCAAAACTGCCAGCAAAGACGTAGTAACCTGATGTAGCATTTAATTATGAGTTCAGAGCAGCTTTGTAATCACAACAGAACATATTGAGTGCCATAAAATGATACTGAATTTTTTGCAGTTTTGCCTATAACACTGTCAATAAAAACACACTTTGCGTTTTAGTTTTGAGTGATGAGAACTTTATAAGAGATGGAAAGTCAAATCAGGCAAAACATCCCTTTAGTGAGTTTGATTGAATCACTGTCTTGAATGGTCCCTAACAATTTGCTGTTTAAGTGGAATGGGTTTACTGTATTTGTTTGGCCTTGCATATTATTGCTTTATTTAAAAAAAGAAAAAAAAGAATGATTTGTTGTTAAAGCATGGACTGGGAATTTTAAAAAAAAAAAAAAAAAAAAAAAAAATATATATATATATATATATATATATATATATTTTGTTTGACTGTTTTCCCCCTACCCACTGACTGTGCCAAATGAGCTTGGTTGACTGTTGATGTATGCCTTTCACTTACATGCCATAAAATGAATTTACAAAGCTATGGAGTGCAGTCAACTGTATTATAAGAATTTATCTCCTAGGTAACACTGGCTAATTCTAAAGAATAAAACCATTAACTAATTTAGGTGCACAGTAGTAATTCATGGTTGCCTCCGGCTGTATATCAGCAGTGTAACATACGCTCAACTTTCTCAACTTGTCCTGATGGTTTATCTATCCTAGAAAGAAATAGTGTTTTATTGAAAAAGAACTATCAATATTATTATTTTCCTTTCATTTAACCCAGTATCACAAATTTGCCTCAAGGGGGCTTTTCAATTTGTAGAACATTTGTTACCCTCTATACTTAGAACCTTGATTTGGATAAGGAAAAACCTTTAACGGGGGAAAGAATGGAGGAAATCTCATGAGGAGCAACCATAGACAGTATATAAGGGATCCCTCTTCCATGACAAACAGACATGCAATGGATGTTGTGTGCACAGACTAATTGTAGCATTCGTTGTACACATTTTACCATTTGCCTAAGGAGACAAGAGAGGGGATGTGTAGTAATTATATGGCGGAGCAACTGCGAGAAAACACCTACACAAATGGTGGTGTGTGGTTGAATGTGTCTACATGGAGTTTCAGTTCCCTCCAGTCTTTCTTCATTTTCATGAAAACATGTAGGCTACCACCCTGTTGATATTTTACATATCCGCCACTTGGTGGCAGTGTTGTACGCGTTTTATATATTAGAGAAAACGCCTGCCTCCTTTGATCCATGAACACACAGTAAACCAAGGTAGCAAAATAAGTAGGACACGTTAATTTGTAACATTTCTAAAGCGTGTTATGTTAGCTTGCCGTTTGTATTTTAATACATTATGTTCATTTCATAAATTAGCAAACAAAATGTCATGGTGTTGTTGAAAAAATCTTAGCCGCTGTTGCACATTTTCCTCATCACTGTGTAGTTACTGTCAGATAAAGCCTCTTAAAATGAACTAGGTTGGATTGAAATGTAACTTTCGGAGATGTGTTTATAGGAAACTCTAACGTTACCTTCCTTTTTATTTGCGGCACAATGCTTAGCCTACACATGACATGTATGACATACATCTTTATGACCTTAATTAAATGTACACACATGTTGGTAAGCAGTATTAGTCTTCAGTGGTGTAAATGTATTAGTGTTACATGTATATTACAGTTTTCCCCTTGTATTGGCACACCGGAGTTGGGATGCCGGTCATATAGTTCCAGTCCCTTTTAAACATTTAAACATTAACGTTACCTACTGACAGTCGTGACACGGTGGTGTTTTGGAAGTATCTGTCAGTGGTTGTCAGATGGAATGTCAGCAAATGAATGCTGTTCAAATATCAAATATTATCGTGTCATCCTAACAGGTAAATCGCCGTAGGGTTGCTTACGAACCCCGGCGGTACTGAGTTGAAGCCATAGGTTGATACTGCTGGAGCCCCGTGATGTGGTTTGGTGTGGGGGAGGATAGCAGCTACCAGCCAGATAAACACTCAAGCATTGGTTTGCACAGCAGGAGTAACATGGCGGCACAGTTAGCCAGCAGAAATGTTGTTTCACTACCGCGAAGGTCAGAGCGGCGTCTGATAAACGGAATTTAACAACGAGGACACAGACGAAAGTATTACATCGTAAGTAGCCACATGTGCTGGTGCTTCTTGTTGAGACGGGACGTTGTGTTTTCGTTGTGAAATCCATTATCCAATGTGAGGTCTTCAATCTCGGTTGTGTGTCTGGCTGGCACAGGCTCTTATTAGCAAGCGTTAGCTTCTTGGCTAAGCCCGCTGCCTGTGTCAATAGTGTTTTCTGCAGCAAACTCAATTAGACGGCTCAGACAGCGAGCTTGCAAGCGAGTTATTGCTATGTTTGTCAGACGTTTAAATATTGAGTAGTGGTAGCCACATACACCTTTTGATATAAAGTAAAATGTAGCGTGGACAGTACTTTCATATGTCATTGTTTTTTGTGCTGAGTGAGCGTGTGACCGGGCGAAGTTCGTCAGTAACGTTACAGCAGGAACGTAGTTAGCATGCTAACTGTTTAGCTGCAGGCTAGTCTGGCTAGTTCAACGTCGTTGTCAGAATATACGAGTCAGTCCGGACAGTTCTCTCCACCATGTGTTTGAGCGGGCTGTTAACCTTGTTTGTTGTGGTATTATTCATGCATCGGTACTACTTGCTACGTTAGGTGAGTAGACGAAATTTCTGCAATTGTTCAGGGTGCAGGGACCATTCTCATTTTTTGCTTAACTAATGTTTCTCTTGTGTTTGACTGGCGTTACTATGCATTGTCGAGGTGCTCCTACAACTTAGCTAGTTAGCTGCCAAGCTATAATATGAGCACTTTGCCTCTTAAACCACTAGCTTCAAACATTTGACAAAAGTATTCAGAAAGTTATCCATGGACTTAGCAAACGTTACACCAGATACCCATACTGTCGCTCTACGCTCAAGATTGGAAGAGGAAAACAGTGCGTGCAGTTTGTTGTGACATTGCTTTCCAAAAACGTCATAAACGTATAATTATGTTTCACACCGTCAGGTGGCAACACAATTACCAGGCAGTCACGTAGGCTTCATTGTGGAGATGTAAAGAGAGGCAGGACCTGTAATTGAATACAGAAGATGCTCTCAAGATGCTGTATGTGTTTTGCTTTGTTGTGCCTGTGTTGAGAGTGCAGTGCACTCCTTTTAAGGGCTCCCCTGCTTGACTGATTCAGGACTATACAGGCAGACAGCGTGTGCCATTTCAGTGATTGTCAACATTCCTCAGTAATGCTGGAGGAACGCATCTTGTGGAACCAGTTGAGCAGTTTCTGTTACATCACTGTTCCCACCTGATGGTGTACATGTCACATTACTGATATGAGATGTAACATGACATGTTGCACAGCTGCGGTTTGGATGCAACTTCAGGGCTTCTGTGAAGATGTGATGGATTTCAAGATTACCGGTAGTCCTATGCAAAATAAATTCTCAAGGAGTTGAAAAGAAACAATATTGGCATGTGGTTCATATTTTTCATTAACAGCACATTAAATATCAAACACCAATATTTGTGTGTATTCCTTTCACCTGCATGCATGTGTTGTCTGTTAACTACTTTAAACATACTCCTCCTGTCAGGCTGAGCATATTATCTCCGAGGTATAGTGCCTGAAGTTATTGACTTTGCAAATTGCAGTTAAACAAAACTCACTCTCTACAAGTATGTTTTTGGTGGATATTGGCTGAAACAGTTTGTCCTTGGAAGACAGGACAAGCCAAGAAGTAAAATGTCTTCTACAGCTGACCACATTTTAATTTTGAGTGTGTTCGATCAATGACACAGAGCATGCATATGACGCCTGTGACAAATGCAGTCCTGTACAGAATGGAAGCATACATTCCTACATAGTATTGCTTTTGTTGTATGTTGTAGTTAAGGTTGAAGCATAGTTGTTTGCGTTAAGAATCATATAAAAGGGCTTTTGCCTTTGCATCGTACACACAATAGTGCGATAGGACTGTGTTTGGATGACGACAGTTTAGGAATTCATGCGAGCGTGTATGCAAGTATGTGGATGTTTATACAAGGATAACTGGTTGGGGGTTTTCTCACACTGACTTGGCATAGTTAGTGTAATGGATGTTACCTAGAAGTAATCCTCTGCCTGAACAAATTGTTAACTAAAGCTACGGTATATAGCAACAAGTGTGTGACAATAATGCTGAGCTTGTCACATAGTTCGGAAACATTCTCTACATCCATATCTTGCTTGCTAGTTGTTTTCTCTCAGTCTGGGCTTCACTCAGCCCCTGTAATTTTCTTTACACAAACCCATCATTTTATATTGTTTAGTTCTTTTTGGTTGCCTACCCCATGTTCAATGTGTGTTCATAATTCCGTAAAACAAAGCAGTATTTTTGTGCACTTGGAGACGCCTGTCATCTTGTAATCACTGACTTTTGCCCTGTGATAGGCTTGCGTCACCTGAGTGATACTGTAATCATTTGACCCTTGTTCTGTAGCTTTAGTGCCAGTTCTTGGGTTGTCTGTCACTGTTAGCCTAATATGATAGTCCACTAATGAGTTTTTTTGTACTGTAGCCCCACTATAATATAGAATTAAATTAGTTTATTGTATTTAAGTCAGACATATGTTTTGAGCAGACTTTGCATATCTGTTATGAGACAAATAAAAAAACTGATTTTATTTTGGTTTTAAGCACAAATGATCGTCTAAACTAAACCTGTGAAAATAATGACAGCAGAGGTTGTTCGAAAGTTACAAATACTATAAAAACCTCTTTAGCCATTTAATTTTTGGGGGAAGGCTGTTGTGAGAATTATACTTAAGGTTAATACTGATTGATACTTGAATTTTGTGTGCAAAATCAGGTATCTCATCTAGCTACACAGCATTATGTGTCAGTTCTGTTTTATCTGGGGATAATCTATAGGATTGTTTCAGAAAATTTAATTGAAATGCTGATTTTGTGAATGCACTACATACATGACACTGGCATGTTGGGGTAAATGCCTAAATCACATAAGGTCCCTAGGTAATTCTGGCCCATTGTTATTAGGGCATTAAGCTGATCTTATCAACTGAACCTGTTTTAGGTTATACTATTGCTATTGTCAGTGCATTTATGTAACAGCGCTGTTTTTGTGAGTGTATGTTAAAGATCGAAATGGCAATAAAATGAGTTGAATGAAAAAAAAATAATAAAATGAGGGCTTCATTTTCAAAGTTGGAAACTTTCCATGGGAATTAATGGGAATAAATGAGAATTAATGGGAATAAACTGAATATTTTTAATATTGCTTGTTATAATACTGTTAGTCTATAACAGGGAACTGAGAAAACCCCATCTTGCAGCATAATCTTGGTTAAAACAACCTGATTTAATGCAACTTCAGTTGAATGTCCTCACTATATTCGTCAATGACATGCATGCACGCAGTAATCAGCATAGGCTACTACATACTTGTCAACATTTTAGTTTCTAAAATACGGGAGTTTATTTTTTTTGGGGGGGTAATACATAACCCATTGCTATTAACCTATGCGTGTTAATTGTATAGCCCACTTGTTCTTGATAGGCTGGAAACAATAGACAGCGCTGATGGTTATCTTAGCATGCATATAACCATAACTATAGTAAATCAAAGGCAGCATGCTAGCTACCTTCATATGTTAAGCTAAAGGTCAATGGTTTGGGCTAGCCTACTGCAGGGCTATTGAGGCCACACCCACTGCATGGATCATTTCTAAAGTCCAACATTCTACAGCTGATTTAAGACAGTACTGCATTTGAGCACAAGGACTACATCCCATCCAAATTCCCATAATTTCCATTAATTCCCATGAAAGTTTACAAATTGGAATGTTTCCAAAATTCCCCGAGCTAAACTTTCCATGGAAAGTTTCTGGAAATTTACCGGAAAATTTCCGCCCCTTTGCAACCCTACACCTAACCAATCTAAGAAACACTTTTTGTTTTAAATTAGGCTTGAATCCCTTTTTAAACACATCACGTTTTACTAGTTAACTACTCTGCTCCTCTTGTTTCCACACACTTCTGTTTGCTAACAACATTAGGTTGACTCATTTGGAAAATGACATCCCTGTCTCTGCTGCTTAGTATGTACAGCTCCTGAACAACCCCATACCCCTCTCTCCTACACAGGCTCTTTAATGTGTAGTCCTGGGCTCCTTTTTAAAAGCGGTGTCAAATGACAACATCCAGCCCTGGCAGGAATCTAGGCTGGATGTTGCAAAGTATTACCGCCCTTGCTTAAATCTGTAAATTCCACTGAAAGACAGAATTTTAGGAGAAACTACAAGGGTTGCTTTTCTTTTAGGGAAGACTTATTTGACCAGAACAGTTAAAGAACACTGTACGTTTTAAGCACTTTCCTATCTTTACATTTTCCTGTGTTTTAGATTTTTTAAATTTAAGAAATAACCTTAAATGATTTAGACCAAACTTGAACATAGACTTTGGCTGTGCGACAAGACAGACAAACACACAAGAAACTATGTAGCTTCTCGTCAGGTTTAGTTGTAGTCTGTTCTGCTACAACTAAACGGATGATAACATATCTGTTTATCACATGCTATATAAGGGCCACAGTGTATTCTTGACATGAATCACCGCTCCCCCTGGTATCTATTTGCCTTGTCTCACTGGGCATCTCACCCTGCTGTCTCTGCGTTTGTGTTGTCATGGAAACAGCAGTGTGGCAGGTCCTGGGTGGGCGTGAGGGATGAGTTGTGGGGAAATGGCCAGGATTTTACAGCAAAGGGAGAGAGGAGGGGGGAAATGGCAAAGGAGAGACGTCAACACCGAGGCAGAGATGTTTGATGGAAAGCTGAGAGGCCTTTGACATGGAAGAGGAGGAGCCGGAGTATTTACTCCCTCTCTGCTTCAAGGCATGTCATTGTGTTTTTTAGCTGACCTCAAATCAGCCATCCCATCTTTCTGTGCTAAGAGTAGGTCCTGTCTTGTTAACAGCAGCCTGTACAGGATCTCGCTACAGTGCTTGTCATTGAAGAATCAACGCTTTAACAATGAAGAGAAGTGCTGTCAGATATAAGCTGGTCTGGCTGCCAGACCTATCTCCACAGGTCTGTGGAGTAAGCTCTGGCTACACCACAGATACATTCTAGGATAGGAAAAAAAAATCTAAGTTGTTTGCATTTCTTTAAAACAATCACAGTCACTAACCTCCGGACGCAGCGATGGTGGCTCTGCAAAATGGTCTTGGAAAGGAACTTTTTGGTGGAACATTTGCACCCTGCCAAAGAAAACGCCTAATTAAATATCAAATGATTAACTGTTCACACAATAAGGTAACATGAGCTATTTAAATTGAGTGGATACATTGGTTAAACATAATTTGCTCTTACCATTTTATCACAGTGTGTAACTTTGTCCACATCAATCCCGCCAATTGGTTCCAAAATGTCCCAGTTAGATAGTAAATGTCGTAAACACATTAATTGTAAATCTTTAGTCATTCACCGAAAGAACCAAGCAGGCCTGTCTTCACAATCCAAATTTTCTTCAAAACTTGCCATTTTCAGCGTGTGGCTTGCTAGCTTTGATTTTTGTTTTTTCCGTAGCGAAAGGATTTTGAGAATGACAACACACAGAAAGGACAGGGACATCGGGCGCCAGGCTTTATCCTGGAAATGTACTTTGTTGATCCAGATTAGATACAAGCTAAAAACTGGGTTTGCTCTGGATCAACAAAATGGACTGCCGTGACATCACAGGTGATTATATTGAGCCCAAATTTGCTCTTGGATAACTTGCACCTTTAGTGTTTGTCTATCAAGAGGTCCAATCTGTGATGAATGGCCATGGAAGAGAGTATGCTTCTCAAAATGAACATTTAGGCTAAGCTCTATATTGGCAGACAAATGCACTGTTAAAGTGTTCTGGGCTTGTCTGTGATCATTTTCCTTGTGGGTTAATTACCTGTGGCAGTTGGTTTGTGTTAGATTGATATGGCTAGTTATTGAACCTGTAATGTTTTTAAAACTGAGATTTGTAACCTCACACCATGGGCTGCCTTGTGCTTTACTCCCATGGAGACTCCTCCAGGGCTCCAAGGATCTTGAGGCTCACAGGCAATCCAATGATTTCGATGGTCCACGCTCCTCCACTTATGTAGGTCAGCTACAGCAAAGTGCATATTGATCTCCCAAGCTAAATGATATTGTGGTGTCTACTGCTCATTGCTAAGAAGGTGCCCTCAGCCAGTTTGGCTTGAACAGAGGAGACAACAGAGGTCACATACATGACTACCGTAAAACTTCAAATAATAGCCCGGGCTTCTATTTACCCAAATCGCCGAAATGCACCGTCTTGTATTTGAGACAGGCGTCTATAAGAGACCGGCCTTTAATTGACAATAGGAGGTTACCACATTATATACATTTTTTCTAATTCGTATTATTCGTATTTAATTAATATTTATAATAAAAAAAAAAGCTGTGGATCCACTCACACACGCTCACCTCCAGCTCTTCACTGACCTTCTTCCTCCCTCCACCTCGCAGTCTGGCCCTTTTGTCGTCTTCCTCGGACAGACGTTGCAGTTCTGCTTTATGTTTACGCCATTCTCGCACTCTCTTAGGATCAAGCGAGAAATGTCTTGCCGCTGCTTCTCCCAAATTTTGTTCGGCAAATTTGACAACTGTCAGCTTAAATGTCAAATCATACTTTTTTCTTTTTGTCTCCATGGCGGTATTGAGAGAATTAAGAAAAACTGAAGACTAAAAGAAAGTTTGTTAACCTGTTTATGTTGCCATAGTGATGAGTCGTTTATGAACGGTTGCGTCTGTCACGTGAAATCAAATCAAAACATAGAATAAACGATCTGACGGGTTTTAAAAGATCAAATACAACCCGACACGAAAAAAAACCAAGAAAAAAACAGACCAGGCCTCTATTTGAGACCGGCCTTTATTTGCCCAAATCTGTTGTCACACCAGGCGTTTAAAAGAGACAGGCGTCTATTTGGGACTTGGCTATTATTTGTTTACGGTATGTGACAATGTTTTTGCTGCTGGTTTCCCTTGTGTTGCTTAGCTGTACAATATGGTGGATCTAATAAATGTTACTATTTTGAACATGTGCTCAGCACCTCATTTTTATTCACACCTTTCAAAAGCAAAAACACCCCTTCCTCTTCAAAGAATGACAAAGTTAGACCATTAAACAAAATCCTCAAAATTGATGACAGGAAAGAGTTGTACATAAAGGTTAGGGAGCGTGTTTGTAGTTTTAATTTGTGCGAGTGGTTGAATCGCTTTCCCCTCTGTCATAATGTGTTTGTGGCACTGGGTGCTAGCATGTGGTTGGCACCTTTCCCACAGCCCAGGGTGGAATCCTTGGCACTGAGGGAGGGAGAGAGAACTTGGATTGAGCATGCTGCCTGCTGGAGTTGGGTGGGTGGTCCAAAAATATGCACCGTGAATCTGCCCTAAGAAAATCTGGTATACCATCTTATTCTGGAATGGAGGTAAACGGCACTATCAGTCTGGGCTCAGGTAGTTTTGGAGTGACATGTGCAGAGCGGCAGCATTTCTCACTCACTTGTCATAAAGCCAGAGGAATGTGGGGATTCAGTTTCAGGCTTTTCAATTCTGTACACATTGTGAGGGTCAAACTCTGACCAGCATGATTTCTCTTTCCCCCTCTCTCTCATTCGCTCTCTGCCTCTCACTCGTTGCTGACTCAGCAGTGTTCCTTCGTGACCTATAAAATGGTTTTGCTTGCTTTATCTTTACTGTTTTTAGCGAGGTAATCTCCTTAGCTGACCTGTGTTCTGTGGTTCCATCCATACTGTACAGTTCAGGTACACCGTAGGTTAATATTATGGCTAAATTAAGCAAAACTCCATCAACTGAAGTACTTGTTTTCCTTTTTTATTAATCACTAAGAGCATAAAATGTTGCATAGGTTCATGAGCCTCATATCACGCCCCGTTAACTCCCACAATTAACCATAAATGGCGAGTGAAACGACCAGTATGAATATGTGAACACGGTGTGCAGCTCTACTTGATGGACATGCAACCTTATCTGATTTTTTTTATTTTTTAAAATTAACAACTAATCTAGCAATACTTTTCTCAATTAGTCATTACGTCCTTCGTGATATCCTAAAACCACTTTTGTTTGAGTGCTTTTTGTTCCATTTGTTAATGTACAGTGACAGATCTGTACCAATTATTTCCCATCATTTGACATGATGTAATCAGAATATCATCCATTTCAGACAAAAGCAATGCTCAGGCTTTGCCTAAACAGACACTACTTGCTAGTATGACGAATGTATTGTTGAGGTTTAGTTTAGGTTGTGCACCACGACAAAGCGGAAACAGGAAGCATGGACGACTTTGAGGGCAAACGGATGCCAGGACTCTCAGAATGACTGCAAGTCTCTCTTGTAAACTTACTGGGTTAAGATGAGCTCTTTTATGGTGAATGAAAGGCTTGATCCAACGAAGTAGGTCATCGAATCAAATCGAAACATTGACGTCAATGCTGCTGCCAGTTCTGCCATTGTTTACCTTTTTTTTCTTCTTCTTCTAGTCCGTAGAAATAGCAAAGTTGGTAGCCTTTCCTCATTAGCGATACCTCTGATTAGAAGAAGACTGCAACTAGTGTCACGACCACCACGCGCAAGTATAAATAGTTACGGCGCTCCCATGACGTCACATTGGCGCACGACAGGTCGGCTACGCCGACTTAATGTGGCATAGAGGGGAAATAAAGCATAGGTCTACCTCCCCCCAGCAATGATCATGCACTACATGTGTTTTCAGAAATTGAAATGCCATGAGCTCACCTGGCACACTAAAAGGCCAGCTCTTTTTAGTCAAATGGGTAATGATGGTGTCTATGTTATTAAGCTAAAGGTCATTTTTGTTTTTGCTAGCACAGTGAGAATCAATTCCTGGTGCTTCAGTTTCTGAGTTTTTAAGAAAGATTCCTTTCAATTAGTTTTTTTTTTTTTTTTGTATTTGTGTACTAATGCTAACAACAAAATAGTGATTATGTGTGTGATCCATTCTGCATAATTTAATTTTATCCCCCACCCCCCTTCAACAGAACAGCCAAATCACCTATATTTGTCCCGAATGGAGTGTGTGAGTTTGTTTGCGTGTCAACGTGCTTCCATTCATGCCTTTACTCCAGAGATTTGTGGTTTTGGCACCTGAAGATGTGAGCCATCAAAACAAAACCGCCTCCTATCTCATCTGGCAGTGGAGTGCAAAACAAAGGCACTCATTGGAGAGGAGATTACACAGGAGAGGCAGAGCAATGGTGTTACACTGATGCTCTAGCTACAGAAGCTGCAGGACAATGTCTTAATTTAAAAAACTCAGAGGGATGGAGTTCTTTGACCCTTAATACAAATTATTACAGGAGATGAATGAATTAAGTCATCTCAGATGTTATCATATAGGCTAGTTTGTCTCACCATCATTACATACGTGTTTGGGGAGTTGCCTAACACTAATTCTGACATTTTCAGTTATATTTTAACACAACAGGGAAATTGTGATTTGGTATTGTATAGAGTTAAACAAAACTGCTTAAGTTGGATGCACAGATTCGTCAGTGGCTAGTTTAGATGGAAACAGAAGTGTGCTTGTTGTCACTGCAAATTAATCAATTGTATGATCCCTGTTGATAATTCTCAACAAAGCTGTAGGAGGAGTCAAACATTATACTGGAGACAATCCAACAGATAACACGAGTGGTGTTATTATCAGTTATTTTACAGAAACCGCAACCTGAAAAAACATCATTTTAGCTCCTATTAGTGACTAGGTCAGTGACTTGCTTTGCTGAATGAAGGTTAAGTAGCCATAGTTGTAATGTCTGCCTGACCTGGCTGTCACTGAGTGTTTCAGCAGGGGACTGAGTAAATGTGGAGAATGACAGAGAGGGAGAGAAGGCTGCTTCACTTTGCTCTTTGCTCCGTCTGGTCCAATTACATGTTCCCCTGTCAGAGCAGCCCCGCTCTTAATCAGGTAATGCTGGGGTTTAAAGTCATCCCCTAAACATGCTCTACAGATTAGAAACCCATCTCACACGTTTGTTCAATGGAGCAGACAACCACTGTGGACCTCTTTCCCTGTCCTAACTTCTTCTAGCTAATTTGAGTCCAAATTAAACTACTTTTGTTTAGTTGTATTTGCAGATTCGTCAGTCTGCATGTGCTTTTGCTGCGAGTCTGAGCATTGGCCTGTAACATTGTCTCAGTCTTTGGCTGATAAAGTGACATAGTTGTGTCAGCTGATCTCCTCTTCCCCTCCTCTCTGTGCTAACATGGCACCTCCTTATCCTGATTCTGCTTCCACTGTATAGCCTCAGGCCTCCACATGAACTAATTCCTTACAAACTGTGACAGGCAATAAAAGATGGTAGACACATACACAGGCATAATAGATATGCATTTGACATGCAGACTAGTCACAAGATGAGCTCCTAATCATCTTTTAAAGCATGATACAATCAGCTACACAAAAATTGTTGTTATTGCCTGCCCACACACCCCACTCTCTGACTGTGCATTTCCATGGCTCTTTGAGCTACACGCGCATTTGCTTTCTCTTGTCATTATGACTCACCTTTTTTACAGCACAACCATCAGTCTCATTATGGCACAAACACACATGTGTTTACTGTCCCTGAGGTCACAGCTGAAGGAGCTGGCTGTTTGCTATTTGAGCAACAGATGTGAGGGCACCTGGCACAGGGTTGCATCAGAGCAGCCCATTGAAAGCTGCTGCCAAATCAGTGCCAAAGTGTAATAAATAAGTGTTTTATGTGAGGATCTCTTTATATGTTGATGTCACCAACACAGTCTCCTTTTTCTTACCCCTTTTTACAATGGTAAAAGAAGACGTCCAATTCAATAGTTTTAAATTTTTTTTGGTTAACATTAATTGTTTGTGTTTGACTTGAATACTGTTCACTTTTAGTTTATAGTATATTTATATGTAATATTTTAGTTTACAAACAAATATTTTGTTTGTATTTTTGTTATTTGGCTTTACGAGTTAAAGTTATTTTTTGCATACGCTGTTTGGAAGTGACCATACTATCGTTTGTGAAACAAATTGGTAGTGAGGATATTGATTAACCGTTTCCCGACAATACGTATTTTGACAGATTTTTATACAATTAATCAGTTACACAGTTGCTTACGAGACCTACGTGACACATGCCACTATATCAATGAGGACTGGCAGGTTAAATTGGCTGTCCTACACACAAAGTATTCCATGCCTGACACACAGCTGACAACCTTGCAGGTGGATGCAGTGGAGACAGGCTGAAACATACATGCTGCTTACTTGTATCGGTCCCCAAGTGGTTCCAGAAAAGGGGCTGTATGTGTCCATGACAATGCACGGAACACCGTGGCTGCACCACCGGTACAAGTCTGCAGCTGTCCGGACACGGAGGTTAGGGTTAGGGTGCGGACAGTATAGCCAGACCTCCCGGACAGGTGAACTGGGACTCCATTGCCTTCTTGTCGGTTAATGGTTAATGAGGGTCGGCTTTTTCAGGAAAAAAAACCTCTAAATTAGCATCCCTGCAAAATAGCAATGACGATGCTTTCACTTTCAAGTTCAAAGAAACTGTCAAGGGCAGGGAGGATTTCAAACTTCATAGATCAAATGTAAGGTCATGCTAATTTTTAGATGAAAATGATATACGTAAGAGTTAAGAGCGCAGTAAGAGTGTTTTTTTTTTATTCACATCTTAAAGAAAAGATCTTTCACATACCAGCTCTTATATATCTATCAAGGTATTCCTGATCATGGGTGCCTTGTTTTGCTTTACAGTTAAACATCTCCCCAGAGAAACCCAGTACAACCACATTCCTGTTGCTCTGCTATTGAGCATCACCACTGCCGTAAATGGGTATCAAGTAGGTTGGGTACCCTTCCCTTTTTTTCTGGTAACGGTACCTGGAATTTCAGTTCCGGTACCCTACGGTACCTTTTTTCAGTACTTTCCCTCTGTAATAATAACAAAAAACATATTTCAGATGTAAAAGTAATTCCAAATCTATTCATCCTATTTTCTAAGAACATTGTATTTATTTAGAACATTTTACATTATATAATTTTTCATGTAAGCGTTTTGAATTGCCTTGTTAAAATCTGCTATAGAAATAAAGTTGCCTTGCCCTACAACCTCAGCCTGTCTGTCAGTCAGTCAGTGGGGTATAGCACACTGTTGTGCCTGCCTGTCACAGAAGAAATCTTATATAGGCTGTCTGCGTGGAGTTTAGAAAAGTGTAGCGACTTGCAGCCACTTAACTGGCATTGCCGTGACTCACTGTGACTTTAACAAACTGCAGACTAGAGTCAACGTTGTTTAGCTCCGTCTGCACCATGCAGAGAGGACAGATATGCTTGCGTGGATGCACTCTCGGGTACCAAAATGTGGCACTGTTTGATTTAACGTGAATCAGTCCTCGGTAGTACCAACGTAATTCGGTCGGTACGCAAAAAAGTACAGAGTTTGGTACCCAACCCTAGTATCGAGTGCCCTGTTCCGGGGCATCCTGACACATAACGGAGGCAGTAAGTTTTAGATTGTTAGCCTATATCAAGTGCCAAGACCAGTGCATTGGTTTAAACCTGCTGCTTATAAAACAATACTTCTTAACCTGTTAAGCTGTCACAAACCCCATTTGTGTTGAAAAATGTATACTTTTGTCACCCTGTGACTCATCCCACAAAACCTTAATCTTTGTTTGTCAGAATAATCTGTGTGATTTACCACACCTCCCAGTTGCTCCTTTGCAGCCGCCCTATGCCCACCCCCCAAAAAAATCAATTGATTGTTGGTTCGGATGAGGGTCTTGACCAAACCTTGGGGTAACTAGAGCTAAAAAGCCATGTGTTTTCATTAGGAAAGACATCAGCCTTGATTCTTATTGAATTCAAGGCCATTAGTGGGCAATTCAAAGGGCACCCAGTAGGTGCTCCATTGGTGTTTAGCCCTTCGGTGACCTGGCCGTTATGGTCAATTTCTAGCGCATGAACTATCTACCCTTTGTCCTATCTGAACCTGATTAGCCAGCCCATTAGCATTGTTTGCCCAGCCTGGGTGACGAAGCCTTTTACTCAAATGGAGCCCACTGCCAAAAGAAGGGATTACAACTAGTCCCAAGGTTTGGCTTTAGGCAACATTTTGGCTCACCTCCCATGATGAAATCTGAAACGATTCAATCACTTGGTTTATTGTGTTTTTCTGTTCAGTTTTAAAATTCATCACTTCATAATATTGTTTTGTCACAAACCTTAAGGATAACAGTCTTTTACCATTTTGGTTTAATTGGCTGAACTCTGTTTAAGGGTAGCTTGAACTTTTCACCTGATGATCTTTGACCTCCCTTTTAATACCAGCCGATGGTTGAACTGGGAGTGTGAGGGCATATGAAATATTCCCATGATCCTGTGTCAGGTTCTGGAGAAGCTGTATATCTGTAGTGTGTATATTTCTCTGGATTTATCTTCTCCTTGTGACTTTTCATATTAAGTTTTTATTTCTTGAAACCGGTTTCACTTTAATTTACAAGTAGCAGTATTGAGTCACGCCAGTATTCAGGGTAACATGAAACTCAATTAATGTTGCTGTTAAAGCTCAGTGACAATCTTGGCAGGGTTGTGTGTTTTTGTTTAGATTACACCATGTGTCATTCAACACTTTTGTGCCAAGTAGAATAGCCCGTCAAGGATAGAAAGCTCCTCAAGTCTTTCCTGGGGAGGTCTTCTGCTCCAGTGTGTCTAGATGATCTGCACACTTGCATGCAGGCATATGTGCATGCATTATTAGTGGGAATGCTGTTCAACAGCATTCCAACTATTGTTATTCGGTTTTCTTTATTAGTGGGAATGCTGTAGAACAGCATTCCCTTCTTCAGCCCCCTTCTTTTCAGGCAATATATTTCACATCTCATCTCAGCTAGATTTATGCTTTTTCGTTCTATGCAGTATATATGTCTGATAAAGTATTTCTTCTTTCAGCCTTTTCTAGTCAATTTATTTGAACTTCCACTTTTGACAGTATTACAGTTTAGCTTCTAGCTTTTCTAGAAATGTATTTCAGCTCTTACCTTTTTAAGGTAATGCAGTTTAGCTTCCTTCTCTAACAATTTTCCAGATTATTCAGCAGTGTAATGCATTTGGGCTTTAAGATTTTTCATACAATTTGTTTCATATTTCTGCATATGTGAGTCATTATCAGTTAGAAAATATACTCAGACCTCACAATGTTCTACATATTTTGTCATTTTTCAACTTTTAAAGCCAACAGTTCAGTTTAGTGTCAACTTTTAACTTTTTAATGAAATTCATACTTATTAAAACGATTTCCACTTTTTCAACTACTTTCACTACTTCAACTTCTTACGGATTTATCCAGTTAGCTTTAGCAATTCAGCTATTCAGCATTCCCACGCATTTTCTGCAGGAAATGCATTTTCTAGTTCTGGTATGACTTGCTACTGGTCTTGGGTCACACAACTAATGTCACCAGCAGATCCCCCACCCATAATAGGAGGAAGTGTTGGCTCAGCTGGTCTAATGTGAGAGGCGGTTTGATCTTATACAGTGAACAGTGTCCATACTGACTCACATGGAGCATTAAACTCACAAAAAAGTATGTGAATCAATGGCACATGCAATCACACCAGCAGTGAATAGAAGTTATGGATGTAACTGGGTGTAGAAATGCCTCAGTATTGCTTGTAAAACAATATTTTCTGTTACATAACTCTGTGATTAATTTCTTTCTTTTATACTGCTGATTCAATTTCTGAGAGGAAATCACTGTCATCAAGTGGTTCTTCTAAGCAATTCAATTTATAATCAAAGAAAAGATTCATCTCATTGTAAAAAAAAATGTTTGATCAAGTTTGGCAATTTAAAAATGATTACTGTTAAACTAGCTCAATGGAGTGCTTTCACACTGCCTTATTCTGTCACTCAGTCCACAGATCAAGGGTCGGACTTAGACTGAGCATGTGACAGCATTAAAGCTCAGAGGAAATTCCTCCAGAGGATGAGAACTAAGAGCAATGCATGAAAGTGAAAAGAGGAAGGTAGAGTTGAGAAATACGAAGTTATGAAATTTTATTAGAAAAAATGAGATTGACTGTAGCATTTAAGATATATCAGCTATTTTCTACTTTCACTATACTTGAGGTTTAGCCCTATACGGATGCAAAAAGAGTTTTTGTCAAGATTTCATGTTTAAACTGTATATGTGGTCACCCTCCCTGACTCATCACATATTTCAGCTGTTTAAGTGTATGTTGTGAAGCAGTTCAGCATGCTTAATGTCACCTTTCCGCATGGCTTCTAGCTGTGGACCTGTGCAGGGTTCAGAAGGGGGATCGGTTTACTCTCCATTTATGTCAGCACATGACATCATGTTAGTGCATTCCTCAGCTGGCTCACTTGGCAGGTATTTGGGGGAAATCACCCATGCCAAGAGGGGCTGTCCGGTTTTCCCTTCATCAGGCTACATGTAGTACAAGACAAGCTCTTCCACAGAATCTTTTCATTGGGAGCTTTTTCCAGCATAGCCAAATAGCCTAGCAGTGTCCTTTTTTGAGTTACAAGTTTCATTTTCTAAGAATCCATATGGGAGTATTATTCAAAATTGAAAGTTTTCTCCTTTTATTAATTAATTGTACGCCGTGATTAAAAAGGCACAACGTGTTTCACGATGTAATAGGCTTTGACGTCCCAAAGATGTAAAGACCCTGTAGACCAGGGGTCGGCAAACTTAGGCACGTGTGCCACCATGGGCACGCGGGACCTTAACCAATGGCACGCTGGCAATATGTGTGCAAGAGAGTTATTGATGTGTTGAAATCATGGTTGAAATGCTGAAGCACTCTCTCATCCGCATGCCAAATTACAACGTTTACAGTTGCGCAACCTGTTATTTACGGTAGTTTGATTGACTCATATCTCTGACTGGGAACAATACAGAGAGGATTACCAACGGCCGCTGGGGCAGATGAACTAACGCTAGTCTTGTTACTGTAAGTAGGCTACATTAAAACCTTCGTGAGTTAAAAGCCAATACTTATCAATGCACTCAACTGTGTAGACCGGCATAAACATGTAGAAAGCGTTATTTCAATCTGCTCTGTCTGCTCAGTACACTCTTGTCCGCTGCACTGTTTTACGCAAACACAGCTCTACTTTTTAATTTTTACAAAACAAGCTAAAGCAAAAGCTGTCGGTTGGTAGTCTGTTTATCTTAGTTTGCAGGGAATCTTGAAATTTGGACAAATTCTTATAAACTTAAGTTGGCTGAAGAAACCATCCTCTTCGCTGGAGCGTTAAATATGGAGGCATTATAAGACCAAAACAAATACATGTGGCTACTTAATATGCACGTGAATGACCAATCGTTATGTTCGTATTCTTCATTCTTGATAATGATGCTGGTTGTGTTATTATTTTGCCACAGCATTGTTTCATTGAAAATGAGGCATACAGGACCTGCTTGTCAGTCCATTCATCATTAAAGCTGGGCTTTTCCACATCAACTTTTCGCTTCAGGCTCTTTGACAGTGATATTTTTGTCAGCCCATTTTCCACCAATCAGGACGCTGCATAATTAAACCATGTTTCCATAATCATAATAATAATTACAAGGTCCTGATTATGAGAAATAAATGCTAACTTAATGCAAACAGTTAGTACAAGATAAGATGACTTGTTGAGAGTTTGAAGAACATTAACAGTTAACTTTAGCTAATTGAAAAGGGTTTGAGTTCTGCATTCTGTTGACTGAGTACACTCACACTTAAAATACAAAGGTACAGCATTTTTTTTGAAGTAACTGTTTTCTGTCTAATTAGACATTTTCAGCTATGAATTGAAACTCATGAGTCAGTAAACCTTACTCGGTGGGCTTGGCTGTTAGAACTCCCAGTACGATTTCTAATATGCATGTTGTAGTGTTGCATTACTTTTTTTTAAACAATTTTTCTATGCAGAACTTGTGCAGTTCTTACTGTAGGAGGTTACAGTAATTTAGCATTTTGTCAGATTAATGATAAAACATGGACTTCATAAGGTTAAATCCTTTTTGCCCAGTCAGAACACCTCAACAAACCTAAGCATCCTTGTAGGAGGATCCTTCTCTGAGGTTTTCTTTTGACTTTTCTGATAAGCCTTCCCAGGGCTCCACACTAACTTTTTGCCTTGGTTGCACTGGTGCGCCTAACTTTTTTTATTTAGGTGCACCAGCACAAAATTTAGGTGCACCCAAATTTTTCCTCTCATCGCCGTAACGCTGAATGGCGATACACGATATATAGCTCTGTATTTTTTTTACGAAGTGGGCTAAATGTTCAGTTTTAAGTCAAAGCTAGACCGATTGTGATTAAAATAAAATGCAAAGACAGGGTTTCCTTTACCAGTTTGAAAATATACAGCTGCAACACATGTAAAAGGAAAGTTATCTAAAATAAATAGCCTAGGAGATAGATAGATAAAAAAAAGGAAATATATATATATATATATATATATATATATATATATATATTTTTTTTTTTTTTTTCAACAACAATAACAGACTGATTAAAAGAGAGAGGACACCCGGATAGCTCAGTTGGTAAATATAGAGGTTTGACCGGTACCAACACAGGTTTCCCTCTCATATTTAACAATATACAGCTGTGTTAATAACAATTAAAACTGTAGACAAATGTCGGGAGTTTGGACCGGCGGCGCTGTCTCTCTCCATGTTGCCGTGTGTGAGTGAATGGGGGCGGGGCTGCACGGAGGAGAGATCCAAACACAGGTACGGCTTTCCAGAAGGAACGGGTCATGTAACGCAACATTAAACCATATCGATAAACGACATTGCTTCGTTAGTGGAGAGGCAGCGGATGCGAGGACGTTAGGTGCACCGGTGCGACCTAGGAAAAATCTTAGTTGCACCCTTACAAATTTTGGTCGCATTTGCGACCAACTTGGTCGCACTCTCGAGCCCTGCTTCCATGGGAGCTGTCCCTGTCCTGCTAATTGAGAGGGGGGGGGGGGTTACCGATAGGTGACCCTCGTTAACCGATCATTAACCGTTCGGGCAGCTGTGGCTCAGCCTGCCAATCGGAAGGTTGGTGGTTCAATCCCTGGCCCTGCAGTCCCATGTCGAAATGTCCTTGGGCAAGGAGAGAGAGAGAGAAGCTGTTTTTCCGAACGGATAGTCAACACGCCAGCGCTTTAGATCAGATCGTGGGCACCACTACGTATTTTCTTGTCTTTGGTTTTTGTAGTTGTTGTGTTTGGTGTAGTTTCATCGTTGGGTCCGCTTCGTGGAATGGATGATTAAGTTAGACTCCATGTTTTCTGTTGAGATGCTAAAGCACTGACTTCGTGCTATTATCGTGGTAAGCTAGTTTGATTTTGCAGCAGACATACTGTACAGAGTTTTAGTTTTAATTACGTTTGAACTGATTCCAAACTTTGGACACTTTCTGTAGTTTTCTCCAGCCTGTCTCTGGTCGTGTCGCAAAAGTGGATCTGTACCGTTAGCGTCTCGCTATTTACGCTCTGGCATGTGTCGCCAGCATAGACGTCGCCAGCAGCAGACCATAATCTATGCAGCAGACTCATTGACATATATACAATGGACCAATAGACCCCGTTGCTCTGGACGGAGACCAGTGAAGGCTATTAGAAGCACTTTTCCGGTGATCACTTGCTTTACTGCGCAGCCTCCAACTGACAGAGACAACGTAAATGTGACGTGAGCAACGTGTCTGAAAGTTGTAAGTCTTCTGGTAGCTGTGCCAAGAGAAATCTCAATCATTCCCAATCTTACAGAGACGGAGAGTGTAGGTATATGTAAGGAGATAACATAAGCACAGGCTAATTATTGCTAACTAACATGCTAGTTAACATTAATAATTAAACCTAAACAGCTAATGTGAGTCGAAACTGCCTGCGAGCTTCTCCTGTACTGTACGGTAATTCCTCTACTGTGCGACAGTAAGTCACTTGGTTATGACACAATTGTTAGCTTATTTTTACAAAAACGTCTGCTACGGAGCTATAACGTGAGGTACAAGGTAATGGAGCCTTTTATACATTGTCGTGTTTCTTTATAAATAAACAATGGACAAATAGAGTCTTTAAACGCTTCAGATGTAAAGTTATTCGCAGTCAAGTGACGTAAAAAAAAAAATGGCGGTCAGTGTAATGCTAACAAGAGGTGATTGCTTTGTAGCAACAAAATGGCGCCATCGGAGGTTCGCGTTCTGAAGCAAAGCTTACCCCCTTGAGCAGACTGAGCCGCGTCTGTGCGACAGTAATAATGCTCCGTGCGGAAACACCGTCCGTCAGCGATACAACGTTGGTAAAATTGATTTAACGAAGCTTCGAGGCAAGTCATTTTGCATCGAGGATTTTTTGTAATTGAATTATTAGTTATTCGAGGAATCGTTTCAGCCCTAGTCATGGACACATGCAGCCACTGTGGCGTGTATGTCTCAGCCTGTCTCCACCGCATCCACCTGCAAGGTTGTCAGCTGGATGTCTGCCTGGCATACTCTGTGTTTAGGACGGCCAATTTAACCTGCCAGTCCTCATATAGTGGCATGTGTCACGTAGGTCTCATTGTAAGCACCGTCCAACAGAAAGCCACGAGCTGAAAAAAATAACGTTTAAGTTAGCACTAGCAGGTTAACTAGCACTTAAGAAATAGACTGTAGCCTATTTTTCTTTTTTATATAATACAGTTATAACTGTTTTAACTGATAGTATTAATTGGTCAAATTAGGCTAACTGTTGCCTAATCATTAACATCTCAAGTCCTCAGTCTAGACCTGTGTGTGTGTGTGTGTGTGAAAAGTGTTTTCACTGTGGGATGTTATTTGTTTAAAAAATGTTGACCTTTTGGAACATTGCAATGCCTTAACAGTGAATACAAATAATTTTTTTTTTTTTAAAACATGAAAATAGTTGTCTTTATTATAGTTACAGCTGAAACAATTTTTCAATTAGCCTACTGCGACAATCAGCAACTGGTTTGATAATCCATTTTTATTTGATTGAACAAATAAAAAATAATCAGATGAATCGATAATGAAAACTATTAGTTGCAGCCTAATATATTTCTTCTTCACTTGTCATTATGTAACTATTGTAGTACATAAATGGCACAGTACATTACACAGTGCAATCTTATAGCATTCCATTATTATACACAGTTCTACTTTTGTGATGAGAGTTGTTCTGACTCCCACTATGATTCCCACTGTACATCCCAATTTTGCTATTATTTCTTTCAGCAGGGAGACGTGGATGATGCTTAAAGGTTTCCTAGCATTACCGTCTTGCAGCAATGGCCTGGGACTCTCTGGACTGAAACCAAGGTGAGAAGCATAGTCACAGCCAACTCTCCTTTTACGCAACTGTACTGTGCAATGTTTCAAATAGACACACTAAATGATCAGTTGCACAGATGATGCAAATATCTAATCTTAAAAATAAAAACTTAATTTAGTATTTTAGATCTTAAAAAAAAATCCATGTGTGTCCATGAAAACCATTCCATGTGCCCCTCCTGCAGTGTTTTTTTTTTTTCTTTGCTTGTGTCTATATGCTATTACCTAGAATGATTGCTCCCTGTACAGATGCTTTGTATTCTAGGCTGATTTTCACAATATTAGAGAAGAGCGTTGATTGTGGTTTTGACATCAAAACCTCCAGCAACCTTTTTCCCACTGCTATCAGAAAAACCACATTTGAGAACTTTGTTTACTGGACAAAATTCTGTTTTAAACAATGTTTTGGTTTAAGGGTATCCCTGACTTGTACAGATATTACTGTGTGAGATGAAGTCTGCTTAATTCTCAGCCTCATTTCCACACAGTTCTTGCTTTACTTTTCTTCTTTGCGCCTGGTCGTATCTAGATCCAGCCGTTTTGTCAAAGTGAGGGCTGCATCCAGTAGTCCCCCTTGATCTGCAGTATTAATCCATTTTAGAGCTTAATTTGAAGCTTCAACCACCATTCTTTCTGTGAGGTTCTGTTACTTTACAGTTTATCATTTAGATTGTCTGTTGACTAGAATGCATCTTTAAGGATTGCAGACTCCTACCCAGAGCACAATACAATAAACAATGGATATGTGACAATTTTGACATCTGACATGTGAATCTCCCCTCAGCCAGTGCTCTCAGCCACAGATCAATTGTTGACTTTCAATTGTTGTTGTAGATTGTTGTGGAGTGATGCTTATACATACCAGTTAATCAATTTTGCCATCCCTTACTCTTTGACTCTCTTCCCCTCTCAGGCCACATCCACACTACTACGTTTTGGTTTTAAAATGTTTACACCTGGCGTCCACACT
This sequence comes from Perca flavescens, assembly GCF_004354835.1. NCBI lineage: Eukaryota > Metazoa > Chordata > Actinopteri > Perciformes > Percidae > Perca > Perca flavescens. The sequence goes on from NC_041352.1 coordinate 14,259,209, forward strand.
ACTCCGGTTATTTCAACATGGATAACTAATTACTGGCTTTACTGACCTTGTTGATGCTAGCAGCTGTTGTGCAGTTAGATTTTGCATTATATATGCCACTACTGCCTACATGTGCAGATATAAGCTATTATTTGAGCGTTTTGCCACAATTCCCATGTCCGGTGGCTTTATCAGCCCTACGTGGAACGCCAGTTGTGGATGAGGAACTCGTGCCTGGTGGGATAATTTTATCAATGAAGTTGTGGTTCCTGAGGAATGGCGAGAGAACTTAATGAATTGATGACTTGATTGAATGTCCACATCAGCCCAGATCAACCTAAGCTAGTGATGCACCGATGTGAAAATTGTGGCCGATACCGATAACCGATATTAATATTGCTGTTATGGCCGATACCGATATTTACCGATGTCGATATCTCTGTATAGAACACATTTTTTATGATAAACAAATAAGGAACTATTTTTTAAAAGGCATTTTTTTTTACTTTTGTGATTTATTTTCAGAAATCACTGATATTAGGCACCTTTACCTGTGTGCAAAATATGACTGTCATCAGATTTTCAGAAGAAAAAATAACTATTTATATAAAAATACATTTTTAAAGTGTGTCCTGAATTCACACTATGAATAAGCCAACCCTGAGTATTCACAATAAACATCTAACTCACTTGAGACCAAGTCACTGTATTCTGTGAACATTGTTCAACAGTTCAAAACTTTAAAGTACAGTAGTAGGCCTTAAATGGCCAAAGCCAAAAGTATTGAAAGAGGTAAAATGTGAAAATGGAGCCAGAACAAACTGGACTGAACAGACACTGGCTTTTGCAGTCTGAACTGGAAGTACAGTAACTGCCAAGTACTTTAGGGTTAGGCCTAACCCTCAAAATTATAGAAATTGGTGCCTTCTAGGCCGAGATAAGCCAGAAAATGTGTTTTTTGCTCATATGGATGAAAGACATCAAATCCCAGAATGCACTTGCTTCGCTGCTTAGACTCTACTCCCAAGCCACATCCACCTACAGACCCACAGTGAGGCAGCATTCAACTCAACCCAAATGTGTTTTATTGTCATTTCAACCATATACACGAAACAACATTTCACCGTAATGGTTACACATTTAAAATATATAAAAACGACATACGAAACAGGTGTTTACAGTCAACCAAGCGCTAATGCTAGTATGCATTTGCTGAACTTTACGTGCGTGTGCAATAGCTAAATGTAGCAGATTATAAACACAGTTGTAAATTTGCGTGAAATGTAGAATGGTCGGCATTTACTAGTCACAAACTTCCCCAGCAGTTAGCATTTAGTTGGATACAAGCAGCTAATTAAAGCCCGTGTTAATACAGCCCATCTCCACTCTTACCCGGCAACATGTTTCCACAACAAGAAAAACACAGTAGTTTCTGAAGTCGCGATGGGAGTTTCGTTTAAGTTGGATGTACTCCAGTTTGTTGTCTAATGAGCAGACACTTGCAACCAGGATTGATGTAACAGGTGGCTGGCTAGCGTTAGTTTTCCACCTAGCTAGGTTAGCTATACTCCAGCCCCCGTTTGCGTTTCACCGCTGAAAATGTCCCCCCATGATCGCGACTGCTGCCCACTTCGGCCGCCGCCGCTGCCCACTTCGGCCGCCGCCGCTGCCCTCTTCAGCCGCCGCCGCTGCCCACTTCGGCCGCCGCCGCTGCCCGCTGGTCAAACTAAGCTGTACGGCGGGCCGCAGCAACCGAACAGCAGCCTCTTATTCCCGAACATTCATCTCTCCCCCACCCACCGAGAGCCGGTGGTCTACTAAAGTTTCCAGTGTCCCACTTCGCCGCAGATTCCGTCTGCAAAAACCAACATCCCCGCCCACACCTTTTCTTCTTCTTCTTCTTCTGATTTCAGCAGTATAGACGCTGTTAAGCGTATTACTGCCCTCCACAGGTCAGATTTAAATCTAAATTCTCATCTAAGCCTACACACGTCAAATACACAGGAATGATTCACATCGGCCCTATTCATCGGACCTGTTTTGACATCGGAACGATACCGATGTGTAAAAAAATGACCATATCGGCCGATATTATATCGGCGGCCGATATATCGTGCACCACTAACCTAAGCGAAAGACTACGTTCACATGTGGAAGGAGAAACAACAGAAATGAGGGCACCTGTCCATGCACAATGAAGTACCTTAGTGATGAGGGAAGACTTTGGAAAACCTTTAACACATTTGGACTATCCCAATAAGTTGTTTTTAGTTATTGACGAGAAGTCTGTAAAGCCATTGCTATCTTCCTGGGTCCGGACTACATCTAAACACAGAATACAAACCCCCTAGCTAAATGATAAAAAAGCATTGTTCATGTCAGCTGATGTAATGTTTATGACATGTTAAAAGTCAAAGGTAAGGTATAGTTCCTTGCGCATCATATTTATTTTTTTGCTATTTTGCAGTAACAGTGAAATAACCACGTGTAACTTCTAAAACCATACATTTATAATGCAATAATTGACTCGACTAGTATACTATTAGTTCAAAAAAGACAAATATTTTTAAATTGGCTTTATAAAGCCAAAAAATATTACATTATTTTTCAACTCCTGCTTTGCTTTCATTTACTCAGTATTCAGGTATCTTTCTTACCAAAAGTTTTGATACTGCATAGTCATCTGTCTTTTAATGATTCAGGCAGGTACAGAATAATACTGCAATAATGACAATAATACACTTCAGATCCTATTTTTGACAAACGTCATTCAGAGCAACAAAACACAAAAAAGTAATTTGCACTTTAAAGTTTTTCTCCAGCGATGGAAAGTTCTCCATGTACCGTTGTAATATGTTCCCGTATTTGTCTTGCAAGGACTCCCGATCTATGTTTCCCGCCGCATTCATGGCCTTAAAGTCGTGTTACTTTCAGTAACCGTGCCTCCTTGTTATCGGTCCAAGCAAAGAAGTCTCTGGTCTTATTTTTCGCTATAGCTGCTCTCGCTCCGTAGTATTCCTGTTTACACTGTTATGCGCATGCCAAGTATACGTGAATGGTCACTTGATATGCACTTTAGGTTTGGTAATGTGGACAGAGATTAGTTATGCTACAGAGCTAAAAAACGTTTGTGGCAAAGATTTTTTTGTTTGAAAACTCGATTTAAAAATGTAAACGTAGTAGTGTAGATGTAGCCTGAAGCTAGTATAGTGTGCTCAGTGTATCTCTCTGACAGCCAGAGACCAACATTCTGTGCTTATTGTACCGAAAGCCCTCCCCTTCCCATGCTGCCACATCCTGAAGTGATTGCCAGTTTTAAAGATTCATGAGTGTGATCAGCTTTTAGTAAATGAGGGTGGGGGGGGCTGGCTCTTGGTTGCACTCCGGCACTTTAGAGCCATTACCTTGCAGTGATTCTAGAATGGACTAGCTCGTGAGTGGGACTTAGTAGGCAGATGCATACTTTTTTTCCACTACGTCAATAGCGGTCTGTTTGTCTGTTTTTATCAGATTTTCTGGATGTGTCATCTGAATAAAGTAGATTTGCTTTGTGTACAGAGTAACCAGATAACTAGGGGGTTTAAGTGTCATTTAGCTGACTCTGAAATCTGGACCGCACACACAAGTAGGCAAGGAATAGAGAGTGAGCTTTAGGAGAGAACTGAGATTTAACTATATGCACTTATATAATGTAATTTTGTGCTTTAGTAGTGATTTATATGGACATACAGTTACAGATTGGAGTCTCTGAACAATGACACCCAAGGTCTACTGAACACGTCATACACTCAGTGAATCTACTCTGTGAAAAAGACCCATGACCTATTTTTGTTCCCTTTGTTTCCCCATCTTCCTTTACTGTCTCTACACTCTCATTTTCTTCCGATTTATTTGATTCCTCTATATGTTCTGAGTCACTGAAGTTTTGATAAATTCAAGGTTTCAAATTCACATTGCTCTTAATCTCTTTCAGTCCATCATCACATTCCTACCTCCGTCTCCCTATGCTTCCCCCTTGACCCAAACCTAATATCAGAACATCTGGTTTAAGGTAACAGCAACTGTCAGCAAGGCCAGCGTTCACTATGCAGACCCTCATCCAAGATGCGTTCTGTTGAAATTGATATTGTTTTTAAATACATGTTTGTCTTTAATACCATCTGACATGTTTCCAACATGTTTCTGTGTGTTTTGGCTCTCTCAGCACATCTTCTCACCCTTGCAAATATTGAGATGTAAAATGAGAAGACGTGAATCCTCTGGGCCCCTCCCCTGTCATGATTTCCTCTTCAGTGTTGGGGGAAATAAATGGGCCATGTTGCAGCCCACCAGAAGCAGTCTTTATATTATTGGTGCGCTGTTGTTCTCCATTTCTCTCTCGGGGCCTGTTGTGCCAAGAAGCCATGTGAGGACAGATTACACACTAGCAAGACATTGTTCAGTGCTCCACAGTGGTGTTGCACTTTCTCGAAAGGCCCTCATTATTATAGAACAGGAGACTGTTTGATGCAGTTTAATGCACAGTCATGCCCAACACTGTCTGAGATTCAGAAGCACTGGATGTGTCTTTATAATCAAAGCCCTGCTAACTGGCACAAGCCTTCTCCCCCTTTGCAATCGCACTGTATATTTTTTTTTTTTTTTTTTTGGAAACACATCACAGTTATCTAATGTGGAAGAAACATGCGTTGGGAAATATGGCTGAAATCAGTATCACAGTACTAATGAAGAAATGTTTCGATTTCAAGATACACTCTGAGCATTTTATTAGGTACACCTGTAAAAACCCTTCACCCTAATACAACAGCTACTCCGTAAATTCTACCATTCTACCCAAAGATAACAATGTTCAGTTTTGATTTACACTGTCAGAGAGGGATTCATTTAACTGTTTAAAAATAAAGTAAACTTGTTTAGTGTGGCATTAAATTTACCTCTCAAAGTTTTAACAAAAGTTGGACATTATAAGCTTTGTAGAATGTGTGGCACCGCTGTTGTGCTCAATTGTATTAGATTCTATAGGTGTACCTATTTAATTGGCCGGGGAGTATCACAATATGGAAAATGTATGCAAAATCATGTATGTAAAACAAAAACTTTAATAACTGATATTGTTTTTAAATATAAAATCCTTTATTTGGGTTAGGGTTACACAACCGAGATTTGCGCAACGATAAAATGATATGATCATATTTTCACAGTATGAATTTGCTAAAAGTCAACAAATGATATAGTTGAATGAATGATTAAGACTCTTATAGTCACAGCCAAGAAGTGTTGCTTGGCAGCCCAAGATATCAATATATTCCCTTTTCAGTAATTGTTACTTTTTTATTTTAGAACAAACTTGCTAATTTATTTGCATCGGGAATTATACACCTAGTTTTAGTCTGCTACACCTTTTGAAAATCACTCCTCATCATTAATCACCTCATTTTTTCCATCTGTCACACATGTTGTTAAATGGACAAACAAGAGATGACATCGCAGTGATGCAGCTCCACATTTGTAGACCAGAACAGGCCATGGAATCTTACCATGGTGGATTTATGAAATTCTCAAATTTGGATATTTATATAACCGATTACTGTAGAGGATTGACAAGATCTCGTCCCTTGCAATATTAAAACGTGACGATATTTCTCGTCGAGGTAAAAAGTTGTCTCGCGATATCATTACACAAGTGCAGAATTACATCAGTACTCATTAAATCAAGCGGTGCCAATTTTGGTACTTGAGAGCGCGTGAAAGCGCAACGTTCTCCGTCCTCTCTGCATGTTTCACATGTCATTAAAGCGGTCGTAAGTGTGGTTAGTTTTCAAAACTTCACGCAGACAGCGTTTGCTGCAATATAATATAATGGCAAGATCGCGGTGCAGTTAACTTTACGCTTCCAAGACAGACGGGCACAACAGTGTTCACTATGCCCTGATGCTAGACTTACAGGCTGAGGTATTAGGGGGAGCCAAGGCAACTTCATTTCTATAGCACATTTCAGCAACAAGGCAATTCAAAGTGCTTTACATAAAACATTAAAGAGCAATTAAAAACGGAAATGAAAATAAAAAAGGCTAAAATAGAATAAGATACAAATACAAGAGTAAAGGTTACAGTACAGTTTAAGAAATAAATAATTATTTGATTGTAGGGATGGGTTTGGTAAGGGGAGAGGGAGGCGTTATTTATTTAGTGTGGTGTGTAAAATGTTCTAAATAAATAACAATGTTCTAAGTAAATAGGATAAATAGGTTTGGAACTATTTCATAACTGAAATACATTTTTGATTATTACAGAGGGAATGTACTGGAAAAAGGTCCAACTGTACCCGCCACATTTAAATCGTTTGTGTGGCAGAATTTAATTTTATTTATAGGTCTGAAGAGGTTACATTATACTGGAGACATCGCAACAGATAACATGAGTGAGTTATACAGGAGAGAAGCCATTTGAGTTTGTGGCAAAACCTTTCACAGTTATTGTTTTTTATTTTTTGATTGAATAAAATTACTTTATACTACATATTTTCACTATTATTACAGTTATCTTTTATCATTGAAGTTTCTTTAAAATAGTGTTTAAATCTTGTCACGTTCTCGGGAACCCGATCTCCTGTATCGTCTCGTAAGCTGAGTGTCTCGTCACACCCCTAGCTTACTGCCATCCTTTCTGGTTTTGAGTCCCCATGCAGCCAACAGCACCACATCGTTTAGCGTCACCGTTAAGTCCAACTCAACAGTTGGAAAGTAACTTCCAATGTGCGTCCTCTGTTCGTTAAAACGTTTTGTCATGTCATTCTGACAGCCTTACAGCTGCACAGGTGCAGTTAAAGGTTTAATTTGTTGTGCTTTTAAGGAGTTTATGGAAGTTGGATACAGCATGTCATGTACAGGTTGTAACCAGCTGAGTTTGACAAGGGGAAATGTTGTCTCCAACTCTCCTTGCAGCAGCAGCAGCCCCTTGTTGTTCCTGCATTCCTCCCTCGCCAGACTGGTTGGCTCCAGCTCAGTCCAGGAGAGTCTGCTCTTGTGACACCTAAGACATAAGCAATGGCACACACCTATGATCACCTCCCTCAAGTGCACCTAGTGCTTTCAAAGTCAATTGATTTTTCAAACTTCGACTTGTGTCTTTATCGGTGGGTATTCTTTTCTTTTACTATTTTCGCCAAATGAGCTATTTATTACTTGAATACTTTGTTGTGAGTTTAAGTAATAATAAATAATGTATTTTGCATAGCATAATGATATTAAAATGTAAATTCTGGTGCATCGGTCTAATAAAAAGGTTGAGATATTGGAAAATAATCAATGTTGTGTTGCTGAGGCAGGCTTGTGGTTATTACAGTGGTTTAATAACGTAACCCATCATTTAGCCCTGTGAGTCAGTCACACAGATAGGCCATGATGAAGATGAAAACCTGTAATGAAGTGTTGAGTTCACACTGGCAGGGCTGACCTGTCAGCACACAAATATACAATTATGGTTGGTGTCTTATAAGTGTGTGTTTGTGTAAGAGAGATGGGAAGAGGGGGATAGTTTGGGTAGAGGTGTTGCTAAACTTAAGCAAGTGGAAACCTAAGCTCCTCTTTACAACTTCAAAGTGACAAAGCAACTGCATGAAAGGCTATCTACTCCAATAAACCGTGTGATCGCAGCGTCATTTCCAGTGAGATCTTCTTCAGTTTGTACTTGATGACTTGTACCAAAGATCGTCAGCCTACCAGTGCTTGTTCAACAACAGCAAGCAGTTGGTCAAACACACTGTAAATAGCAGTACAGTGCATCCCCCTTTCAACAAATCAATGTCATACAGACTTTTTCTTAAATGACTTGTTCCCTTCACCCTGTTCGGGCGGCAGTAGCTCGCTACGTGGGGAACGTTGCTTGGGAACCAGAGGGGAGTGGGCACCCAGTGTGGACTGGTAGTTGGAGAGGTGCCAGTTCGCCTCCTGGGCACTGTTGAGGTGCCCTTCTATAAGATCCTGAACCCCCAACTGCTCAGGGCGCAATCCTGTAAGGTAGCCCCCTTGCTCTGACATCTCTCCATAAATAATGCATGTATAGGTCCTGTTTGTCCATATGTGTATTTCGGTCTCTGTGTGGGTGAATATATGTATATTAACAGAGTGAAAATTATTTGAATTTCCTTTTGTGGGAATAATAAAGTATACATTATTATTATTATTTACTCTTAACCCCTTCTTACTCCAATGGAAATATGGTATGGCCCTACCCTTCAATACTTTAGCTTGGTTAATTTTTTAAATATTTCTTTAAAAGCAGCATTGCATTCATTCACCATGCCTGTGTGAACAATGGCTTCACACTGTCTATAACGTAAGGTAGCTTGCAGTGACTGATGGGGCCATATGTCTCAATTTACAATACTGATGAACTAAATGAGCTGACAGCTTGATGAACTGCAAATTTGGTAGATGCCCTGCAGAATATGCCAATCAGTTCTATGTATAATGAGGTTACTTACCCAACCCCCACTTACCCTACATACCTCTGAGTCAATATCTGCACACAGCACAGGTGTACCAATGGAGGTCTCTTATGCATGCATGAATTTATGCTCCGCTTTATCAGCCATGTTACCACAGCTTTTCCAATTTCACTGTCTGCATGCTAGTTAACTGGACTTAGCCTTTTCAACCACCGTTACATTTTCTTAAATGTTGAATTACCCTTTTAATTCATTTTTAGGAGGGTTAAAGATCGGTGTTGCACATCCTGTCCTGCTCACAACCTCTAAGCTCAGAGCCCTACCTTCATTCAGAGCCATAAGTGTAATTGTCTGTGCCATCACGGACAACTCAGTTAACGTGATCCTATACATCACTGCCGACGTCGCTGACTCTGTGTATTGTGTGTGTGTGTGTGTGTGTGTGTGTGTGTGTGTGTGTGTGTGTGTGGGTGTGGTCGAGTGTGTAACAGACAGCTGCATAGTATGTGCTCTTCAGATTTTTTTTTTAAGAATTCAGTTTTATAGGACATATTAATTTACATTTAATTGGAACAACGGATGTTATTATTTAAGAGGAAAAAGATTCATTTCCACTGCATGGTTCAGCTCGGCTCAACTCAACTCCGTTTTAGTACCAGGTCCTTTTCTTTTTCTTTCCACTGCAGATAGTACCCCTCTCAGTGTAGGCAGGATTCTCAGCTGATCACCATAGCGACGCCGCGTGAAACTACTGTGACATTATCTTCAACATGTCACTCGCTGAATCCTTTCATTGGCAACCAAACGTATATCCCCATATTGCATGAGAACTGTGACTTGCTGAATAATGTGAAACAACCTCTTAAAGTAGATTTCCCTTAAAGGTCACTTAGCAATAAATAAACTGAGATTGATAGCAGTTTTATAAAAACTTTCATTGAAAAACGAAATGCTTATTTAAATTAACTGATACATACTGAGACGTCACTTGTTAATAATTTGGAACACTGTGTAGATGCAAACTTACTGAGGCCTGTGAAAGCCTTGCCAAGAAGACTCAAAGATGAACTCTCCCCTAGTGGCCAATGTTGATAATTATCTCAGTGATGCAGCTCTGTATAGTAAGTGCTAACACCAGTGCCCAGCTCTTTATAGCTGCTCAGAGACCCAGGGCATTCTCTAGGATTAGAGATCCCCCGCTAGTCTGCCCATGTGAAGATCGGACACCCCAGCAACAAAAATGGCCTGCCAGCCCTCTTGCCAGGCAGTCTGACTGTCTGTGTTGTCATTGAGACGTGCCTGGTACTTCCAGTCTCTCTTTTTTGTCTCAATGTACACTGACCCATCATTACTGCCATGTCAAGGAGACGAAGGCAACCAATCCTATCCGGCTCAGCAGGACAAGCGCAACCAATCAGGTCTAGAATCCCCATGGTAACTTGTGCTGGAAAGCTCAGACACAACCAATAGGAACGGAGAGTGCCACTTAGCTATGAGAGTTTTAATGGCCTGTTTCTGTTGTCATTAATAAAAACACATAACCTCTGCTATAGAGACTGTTATAATTCCAGTGGACAGCACAGTGCCACAGCATAAAGACTGATGACATTAAAAAGAGCATAATGCAAGGACAGATGCACAGTGAAATGTGTGTGCATTACCTGTCCATACACTATACAGGCCAATAGTCCTCAAGTCACTTGTCAACAGAACGGTGGAAATGTGATTTACCCTTCAGAATCTCCTCTGCTTCGCCACTACTTTGACTTCATCCATTTGAGCACAGAACCTACCATTAGTTTTAAGTAGGTCACTCTAGACCAGGAGGGAGCCAGACTCAAGTTTGCATGGTCACTAGCTCCCTTTTTAGTTTAGCCTGCTTCTGCTAAGCTATGCTATTCCTCTCTGCTCTACATTGTGCTGTGCTGTACTCTGTTATGCTTTATGTAATAGGTGAGCAGTGAGCATTGTGTGTCACTGCTGTTTCCATGGTTAGAGTGGCTAAGAGTGCATCAAAACACAGCAAGCCCCAACCTTGTGCATTGTGCTGGGGGAAAAAACTTTTTCTTTCTGTGGGTCTCTTTTTGTTTCAGTCGGTCTTTTTCTTCCCCACCTCTCGGAGCGGAGTGCTGCAGTTCACCCATCTTGCAAGAAGAAATTGTTTTCAGGAATATATTTTTAAATGCAAATTTGTTTTGGAAGGACAAGTGTCCGCATCTTCTATTCTACAGATATCGTCCTATTTTGAAATCCAAGTCCATTAGCCACCATCACATTTTGGTGCAGATGACGGTGGTAATTAATAAAACATTACTTTGATCAATAATTGATTGTCTTTCATTAAGTGGCATGAAGTTCAGACTGTGCTGACTTGCAGGCTAAGAGGAGGAGCAGAATAAAATATGTATATATATATATATATTTTTTTTTTTTTTTTTTTTTTTCCTGCATGTGTTTATTTATCCCGCAACAGGAAATTCACATTCTTCACTCTGTTGGTACAGTTGCAGTTACACACATTACACTGGCCCAAAATACACACACATGCACAAACAGGACCTATACATGCACTAATGGAGGGATGTCAGAGTGAGGGGGCTGCACATGGATGAGCGCCACAAGCAGATGGGGGTTCGGTGCCTTGCTCAAGGGCACCTTGGCAGTGCCCAGGAGGTCAGGGCCCTTAGCCTGCTTGTCACTTTGGATTGCAAAGAATGGTCACAACATGAATTCTTGCTTACTAAGATCTCATATTCTGTAGCTTGATTCAGAAAGAGCGCACAAGATATTGTAACATTTTCTTTTTTGAGTGACACAAACCACTACAGGCAAAGCATTCCTATAGGTTCTCCGTCAACACAGGCACATGTTGTGATTATAAGCCCACTCTGCTCTTACTGTGAGCTGGCTTTGCTTGGTATCATGTAACGAATGGGCTTTTCTTGGTACATGGTTGAACATGCAGTCTGGTGCTGTGGGCAAAGCGCTGTGTTCTCATTTCAGTGTCTCTGGGGAGAGCTGCACCATCAGAGAGAAATTATTGAATCTTTCTCTGCTCCATTTGTGTGTGTGTGTGTGTGGCTCACATACCTAGAGTATATAAGTGGTTTCCACATAATTCTGTGGTTGGAATTTCTATTAAATGTCGTATTTGATTTTTTTTTTTTTTTTTCTCTTTCTTCATACATTTTGTCTCTGTGTGTTCATTTTCCAGACGCTGATATGCATTGAGGATGAGTGGAGTCGGTGAAAACCCATCTGACCCTGCCAGGGCAGAGTCACGAAAACGCAAAGAATGTTCTGCCGTACTTCTAGGACCCAGGTAAAATTAAAATGTCTAAATACAACTAGACCTATGTTATATATTTTGAGTTGTGTACTTACATTAACCCGCCTCTGTGGTTTGAGCTGGCTGAATTTGAGTTGCTACATCTGCTACCTGAAGGTATAAATTACATACTGTGCGTTTAACTGTATACACTTAAAAGCGATGACAAAAGTATGCGGGTATCACGTTCTTTTTCATTCAACAAAGGTCAGGTCCAGAGTCAACCTGTGTGTGTGGTCAGCAACTGTACCCACTGCTTTGCCAAACAGCCTATTGCCAAACCATCTATTACCCATCAAACAAAGTTGATGTTAGAGTTTTGAAGATGGTTAACGTAAAATCAAGCTCCAGCCACATAAAAAATAATGTACATTAACATTCTAGTAGTTACCAACAATGGCTGTATGCTATTATGGCAGCTAACCCTGGAGCACTGTTGAAGTCTGTACAGTAAATCTGCATAATTTATCTGTAGACAAGCACTCAAGAATGAGGATTTTCTTTATTGATGCAGTGCTTCATGTTGGCACAATAGAGTCCTTGAGCTATATTTCATGCCCTATGGAGAATAATTGACCCCAGCCTTATGCCTCCTCTGGCTCTCCTCAATGCCAAGGTTTGCAGTAGATGTTGTGCATGTCATTTGGCTGCTATCAAAATTAGGGGTTCACAAAACCCACGGTTCAGTTCGTATCACGGTTTTAGGGTCACGGTTTTCGGTTCTGTACGGTTTTTGTTATATTTTCTTTTAATCTTTAACACTACAGAAATATACTTCGGCATATGATTTATAGCTTAATTATCCACAATGTAGGATACAGTATTAAATAATTATATAGTTATATCATGTAATCATGCACAAACTGAATTTGACTTGACTTTAAGCACATTATTGGGACCATTTCTGAGGAAAGCTAGGTGAGATTTTGATATAGCAAGAGGGAAGACATTGATGATTTCAACATGCTTTTCATTTATTTGGCAAAAAAAGGAGAATGTGTATTGCCATCTACAGGAACTTATGTGCCTTTTTAGCACATGAAGATTGAAATATTACAGAATATCAATTGAAATAACTTCAAATTAAACTGCTAACTTCAGTGTAGCTCTTTAAGTGTATCCTTTATAAGAAAAAGAGGAACTCTTAAAGCTCTGTCTTTTGAATAAGTCAGAATACGTTAAACATAAAAACAGTTTACATTGTTAGTTAATTTCCTATCCTGGCCATGGGACACACAGTCATACGGTTTGATAAAGTACTTATTGGACTTATCATTGCACTTACAATAACAAGTGTAGCTGTCAGGTCCTCCTGTACGTCTCATCTCCGTTTTTTCCTGCATCCACCGTGTGTGTGTGTGTGTGTGTGTGTGTGTGTGTGTGTGTGTGTGTGTGTGTGTGTGTGTGTGTGTGTGTGTGTGTGTGTGTGTGTGTGTGTGTGTGTGTGTGTGTGTGTGTGTGTGTGTGTGTGTGTGTGTGTGTGTGTGTGTGTGTGTGTGTGTGTGTGTGTGTGTGTGTGTGTGTGTGTGTGTGTGTGTGTGTGTGTGTGTGTGTGTGTGTGTGTGTGTCCGTCGCGGGGAGAACTGAGCAGCCCTGCCCGCTGCAGAGACCCGACAGGATCTAAACTGCAGCCGCTTCAGCGACTTTAGAGTGAAATAACATTACAGTACATTGATGTTAAAAAGTATACAGCTTGGCAGGACGGCCTGAAATGTTTTGCACGGTCTTTCGCTGTATGTTTTGTTAGTAACTTGTCCACACCGCTTCTTTCACGCGAAAGGGAAACGCAGCTGTCTGAGGTCACATACGGCACCTGACGGGCACGAGGCTACATTGCGCATGCGTCGAACCGTGCGGCACACACACACTCCGAACCCAGACAAGCGGGCCGAGCGGTTCGGATGTTTTTTCATGAACCGTACCACCCCTAATCAAAATGAGAGGGATCTTCAATCATGTCCAGTAGAGGTGTGAATCTTCACTGATCTTCCGATTCGATTACGATTATCGTGTCAGCAATTCGATTCGATATCACGATGCATCGCGATGCGTCAAATACATTTTTCTATTAAAGCCATGTAGGATATTTAATTCATAGCTTTTCAAGCTTCAAAAACAAAACATTCTGCAGTGCTCTAATACTAAATAAATTGGATACATAAAACTATAGCACTGAGCACATGGCACTTCCTGAATGTGCAAAACATAACAGAATATGTAAACAGAAATGTTGTTAGGCCTACATTAAATTGTGAACAGAAATAATCGATTATGAGCCTGCCGATTATCGATGCAGCATCGTCCATGTCCACGATTTGATGCATCAATTTTTTGATTAATTTCAACACCTCTAAATGTCCAGAGATGTGTGCGAACAAACACTGATTCCTGGTGTAGTTTTGTTGATGGATGTTCTTTTCTGCCCTGCTCCAGGTTCTTTCTTACCACCCATTCAATGTGTTATTGTGGTAGAATAAGCTTTTTCCATACATACATTTACCCACACTTTAACCTCGTTTCCATACTTTTTATCCCTTCTGCTGTTAACTGTCTTCTACGTTGCATTTTCTCACCCCATTCTTCTCTTTCTCTGCAGTCCAAAGCGGAATGAGAAGCGCAATCGTGAGCACGAGAACAAATACATCGAAGAGCTCGCCGAGCTGATCTTCGCCAACTTTAACGACATCGACAACTTCAATGTCAAGCCTGACAAATGTGCTATCCTGAAGGAAACTGTGAAACAGATCAGACAAATAAAGGAGCAAGGTACAACCTGTAATGATTTTTGACACTTTATGTCTGTTGAAGAAACAGTCACAGTGATAGATCCCATAGTACAACGGTGAAAGGAATACCGAGTTACCGTTCAGCTGGCTGCTTTTTATGAAGCATATATTTTACTATATCTGTTCACAAACAAACTTTCCATTCTGCTTTTTTATGACACTCAACCTACATATACACCAAACCTAGCCTAGGTGAATACCTGCAAATGGAGCATTTTATGCTGTGAATAAGGTACAATATCATGAATATGCTTAGGGTGTGATTTTAGGCTCCAACATAACACAGTGCCACAGGTGGCACTGTGTTGGCAGAAGCATCAGATAGGATGGCATAAATATAATGGTCTGCTCCACACACAATAATTGATGTTGTTATTAAAGGGCAGCACACTTAATTTAATGTTCCCTCCATCACTTCATCATATATTATGGATGAACCAGAGCAGTGTGTTGTTGGCTGTTGTCTTTCCCACTTCCATCCTGAGCCAGAACATCAGGCAAATGGATCATCCTGTTCAGTTGTACTTGCCAACTTCTCTTTTTTTATAGTAATCTTTAGCAATTAGTTGAGGTCTGTCTTTTTACTTTTTTCATGTTGGATTTACCAGACCAAGATCAATTAAAACCCAGTTTCTCCTTCTTACAGGTCCAAACATAGCAAAAAAGTTTAGGCAAATACTAAATTGTGAATAAGCTTGAGTCATGCATGAAAGAAAAAAGCAGCTAAGTGATCGGTAGACAAAGAGTGGCCCACTCGAGGTATACATGAATCAGACCGGCTGATGATGTCATCTTGTTTTATGCGACTCACAGAATCAAGCGTTATGTAATGGTGAGCAATGTGATGCAAAAATCACACACAAACTTTGGCTACCGTCTGTCCGTCCCTCCCCCACTCTTATGTCTCCATACTCCCTCCCTCCAACCCTTCCTTTCTTCACTCATTTTTTTACACTAGGCTAGAGTGACTTCCCCTGCCTGCATCTAAAAGCATAATTTGTACAGCAACCACTGAGGGAAGGACTAAACAGTACTTTCTTTTCTTTCTTTTTCTGAAAGCTAGAGCTTAGATGTATTTATGCTCAAAGTCAACGTTCATCATTTTACCACCAACATTTGTTCTTTTCATTACACCCCATCCACCACCTGTTTAGTATTGTTTGTAGTGCACATCTCTCTTTCTATAGGCCTGTTGTTGATTGCCGCCTGAGAGCATCATTACTGTGTAAAATATATTCTCAGTTTATGGTGATGTTACTGAATGCATTAAATTACACTAATGTGACTTAATAACTCACTGATGGGTGTCACAGCCCTGCAGAGAAGTGCAATGCCGCGGTGATGGCCATTGAAAATGTGGCCTCCTACCGAAAGCTGTTAATTCATCCCGGTTTGCTACTCTCATGCTTTCTGCATACATTTTCCCTAATTGAAATTAGGGTGGAATTGTGTGCTTAGCATAGGTTTAGTTTTTTTCGGTTTCCAGCTTGTTGCTTTAACAGACAACTTGTTGAGTTATGATATCTTTATAGAGCTTATAAAAAAGGTCATAGCCAAGAATTTTACAGCTCCCTTTACACTCTTAACTGCTTGCTCCTGCCAACACTGCAAAGACCAGCTCTCATTGGCTGGAGGCTGACATATACAGTAGCTGCTGAGCTGCAGATAGTTAAGTACATTGTTTAATTCGTTATACGTATGTGAAAACTTTCCTAATACACTACCTGTGAAAATAAAGAATTGTGTGTATGGCAAATGTTATGGATTACGTAGTTGTTATTACCAGACATAACCCTTATAAATAATCAATATCTGTGGCACAGTTCTGGACAGAGAGCCAGTGAGGGCTGCACTGACTTTGAGTGATGGGTCTGTACCCAGGGCAGCTGTGCTGGTATACAGGGCCCCACTGGGCCTGGAGAGGTCCTGCTGATGCACACATCATTAATGCTGAAAGAGATGAATGTGGGTCTGTGCGGTGCTGCATGAGCCCACAGAGGGGAAACCTGCATTTGTGTCAGTGTTCACACATCTACACCAAAAAAAAGGACATGATTTTGTTTGCTTTTCACCACAACATTCTATCACCATATGGTCAGCCCTCTTCTTGGCAAGGTGCGACAGTTAAATGTGTCCCCCCCAACAGCCCACTCATATTCCGCCTCTCCTCATCATCTACAAAAGTAGGGCAGCCTACGCTCTGAACATAAGGCTTCTCTGCATGGTTATTAACCCAATCACTCACATGGACAAATGCACAGCACCATAGTGCAGGTACAGGAGCTTATAGGATACCCTTATATTTACTCTTAAGTAAACCAATCACATAATCCCTTCATTGAAAGGTTTTATGGCAGTTTTTTTCTGCAGTTGATTTAAAGGTGCTATGTTCGTGTTGAAACATCATTGTGAAGCTAATCAACTTAGTGTAATTGTGTTTTGTAAAGGTGCAGTTTGGTAATATTATAGACCCTAATTACCTGTATGTGCATTAAAGGACAATTCCGGTGCAAAATGAATCTAGGAGTTAATAACGTGTACCGAGGAACGCTGTGTTTGAGCTATGTTACTGGTTGCATGGCGTTCGACTGGTCATGACTGTTTCCCAAGATGGTGCCTGCATGTATACATGAACGTTACTGTCTTTATAATCTATTTTAATGTTTTTAATAAACTGTCTGTACGCTTTCAAAGTTCTCAATGCTTCGCGTTACATGTAGGGACCCTCATTATGCTACCGTGTAAGTGTGGTGCTATTTTGAGCCTTGTTAGTGATGTAGAAATAGCGATTTACCCTCTGCCCCGAAGGCTAGTGTAACCCCGGTTACAGAACCTTATAAAATAGATCTAAACTAAAACTAAATTATTTGAAAGTTAATGTGTTGGGAGTATGTTATTTTAAAATATATATGTGATTAGATTAATATTCTTTGTCAACCATACTGACATAATTAATATCTAACAAAGGGTTTAAACAATCCCTTATAGTTAACCCCTCCCCCATTCAGTGGATCAGTCCAAGTGAGCAGGAAGAGGAAATGCTTTTTTTTTGTTTCAGCCAAAGTAGCATTTGAGATACGGAGCAGAGGATAGATGGTCAAATTAAACCAATACCTGTAGTGGTTACAATCCTGCTGCTAGTTGCCAAAAGAAAATTCTTGGCCAGGTCTTCGTCATCATCATCATCATCGTCATCATCTTCATCGGTTCTTCTTTTTTTTTTTTTTTTGTCGGCTATCCCTTACGTCCTTACGCCGTCCTGGGTGTCCTCAGCGGTGGTGGGGATTTTACGAGACGAGACATTGGAGTCTTCAGCCCAGCCTGCTCTGTTATAGAGAATTGTCTGGTCCTGGAGTGGCGAGCCAACCCTATGAGCCTTCAAACGAGGAGATATTGAAATAGAGGGAGAAAAGTGGTAGGACAGTTACATTTCGCTTGCCCCACAACAAGTTTGAAGAAAACAGACATTGTTACGTTACACTTTAATGCTCAAAGAATACAACACCGCAATGGATGGATTCTCCCAGTAACTCACTGAACTGAACTTTTTGGTCATTTTCCTTATTAATACTATAGTGATTGATTTGTCATTGAGGTTATAGTTCTAGACTGTGTTCAGTTATATCATCACTCTGACGGTTACAGGAAAAGCACAGGTTCATGTGATTGGTGACCTTGAGGTTCATGTGATTCATTTTCATGTTTATATATATATATGGTAGTTTATTGATATTTGATTTGGGTTATACAAAGAAAAGTGTACCAAAATATTTAGAGAATCCGCTTGTGTGGTTAGAGGCACTATAAAATAGGAGCTTAAACATTAATATAGATGAATACAAATTAATGAGTGCCTGACTAATAATATGGAGCTAGCATAGCATTAGGCTACATCTTGAATCTATATAGGGATATTGAACCAACTAAGTACTCACTTGACAAGTGGATTCTTAACCAGATTTAATGAAATTTAACAGAAAAAGTAAAAGGGTGTTTATGGTGGTTCTGTGTATAATGTGATGTTGCACCTGTGATATTTTGAGAAGAATACTGTTCTAAAAAGAAAATATACACAAGAAAACCGGTTGAATGAGAGAGAATTAAAGTTTATTTCCTTACCTCTTCAAACGTACCTATTGAGTTGTGTCTTTCCTCACTCTTGCTGCCGATACCCATTTCTCCCGAGCAATCTAGATCTTCTGAGATGCTGGTCCACATTGAGTGTTATTCCTCCATCACATATTAGGGAGGCTATTCAGGTATTACTTCTGGTTGTTACACTAGCGTTAGAAGCTAGTCACCGGTTTGTGCTAGCTTGTTTCAAGCTAGAGACGCATTCGATTAGCATGAAAACCTATCCCAGAGAACGGTCGACTCGGTACACATATGTTATTAACCCCTAGGTTCATTTTGCAACGAAATTGTCGTTTTAAGTCCTACTCTGTATAGACATACTTGGAAATCCAATAGGAGTATGCGGTCACAACGAGACACAAGGAGAGGTTATTAGAGAAAGGCAGTCCATATGAACAGGGAGGCAACCCCTGGCTAAAGAGTGTCAATGCTGAAGAGCTTTCCAAAGTGAACGGTGTTCAAAATGAAGACTCTCAAAAGACTATCAATAGTTTATGACCCTCTAAATTCTATATCTGCTCAAATTATTATTTTGTTGAGAAATGTAGCTATATTTGAAAAACTATTTAATACTATCTTCTCGCTTAATTTATCAATCTAGTTTATTCTTTTAATTGTGTTTACTAATCTAATGAATACATAATAAACTCAAAAATAGTAGTCTTAAAAACTCTGTGATCACATAATTTATATTAAAGGGGTGATAGAATGCAAAACCGATTTTAACTTGTCATAGTTGAAAAACGGGTAAATAGGACATACATAGAACCTCTAAATCCCATTGACACCTCTTTCCTCTGCAAATCTCACAGTTTGAGACTGCTGCTAAAAACGGGCAAATCTCAACGAACCACAAGTTGACGTCAACTCGGTGGCTCCTCCTTCTTTGGCTCTAGTCTCTACCTTTGTCACGCCCCAACATTTGCATAGGCTACACCACTGACCTGAGGTCAGCTTAAGGTGTAGACACATACAGCCGACGGCCGACCGTTGACAGAAAACCCCGTCGATATGATCAGTCGCGTCCCCGAGGTCCAAAAAACTGCCACAGAACAGACCAAAAAGACGAGAGGAGACGAGACGTAATACACCTCCATAACAGCAGGCGGCGCTAATCTGTAATGTTGCCCAAGAAATGAAAACCGGCAGCTGATTGGACGAACGCGTCACATGTTTGTTTTCTCTGGAAATCCAAAGCCAGACTGTCATGGCGACCGTTCAGAATATGGCCGCCATTTTGGCCGACATGTCAGGTCTGCCAAAATGAACGCCGACAGCCCCCCAGACGGACGATGGCATGGGACACACAGAACAGATTTGAGTCACTGACCTCGCCAGACTGTCCCACGGCCGATAATCGGCCTGATGTGTCCTGGCCCTTAGTCTTCTGAATCTAGGTCACGC
The DNA here is from genome assembly GCF_004354835.1 of Perca flavescens. NCBI lineage: Eukaryota > Metazoa > Chordata > Actinopteri > Perciformes > Percidae > Perca > Perca flavescens. The sequence continues at coordinate 14,279,289 of NC_041352.1, forward strand.
AGATCTCAGAAATGTGAAACATTGTTCGTCCGCTATTTAATTACTAAAGTCACTTCTGAGACTTTGCCTCGCCGCCTGCCGTGTCCTCCTTCACATATCCCGGCTTGCTGTGAGCTAGATGGATCTCCGTCACGACCGGAAGCCCGCGGCACTCCATACCCGCGCAAAGTCACTGTTTCTGGGTTACTGGACTTCCAAATGCCGAGGCCCCGACAGAGCTCCAGGGCCTGCAGCTAGCTACAATCTTTACCCATAGGATTTAAGGGACACTAGCAGCTAACGAAACCCCTCATATTCACAAAAATGCATTAAATTGAAATCGGACACAAGCTGTACTGTTGTAAGACCTTAGTGTAGCTGTAATATAAGTGGCGTGACAAAATTCAAACTGTAAATATACTATAGTTATACCGGCAGCCGGCCAGCTCTGCGGAGCACCGAGCCGGTTGTCCAGTAACCCAGAAACGGTAACTTTCTCCTGGGTATGGAGCGCAGTGGGGCTGCCGCTGTCTCGTCAGACTGTGTGAACCTCCTGAAGTCCGACACGTCTTACCAAATTTGCAATTAACCATCAATTTTCATAAAACAGCCCATATTTGAGCTTTACATAGTTGATTTCTCGCATAAAAAAGTCTCAGAAGTGAATTTAGTAACGAAACATTGCGGTGTCTGAAATATGAGACTTGCTGTCTCGTCTCCAGTGTATGTGGTTCCTCAACCAATCAGCACGCAGCTCATCTAAATATTCATGAACATACCATATGTGGAAGAAAAGCTCTTGTTCAAAATGGGGCCAAAACACAGGGATGCATAAGGGCCCATAAAATAGCAACCGGGCAATTTTCCATACCCAATTAGGAGACCTTAAGGAACTGTGTGAAATACCCTATATAATCATTCTATCACCCCTTTTAATTAAATTAAGAAGGGTTTATGGTCAATATTTTGGGTAAGTATTTCTAAGGTCTGCCATTGTCAATTAACCACACATAGTAACAACTTGCTGCTCTTTTGGAAGCATTAGTTGTTTACACACGATCAGTGTTTGCATAATAGCCTCTTTTTTTTTTTTTTTTTTTTTTGTGCACATGACAATGCAATCCATCCAGTGGCTGCCACCAGTGTGGCAGCTGCATGCTCTGACACAGTCATTTACAGCAACCTTTTTCACTTTGCTTTTTCACAAAATGTGTTTTCTTTGTAGCCGGAAAGATACTTGTTCAAAGTCTTGTCAACAAGTGACCTCTTTAAAGTATGTGGGCCAATTTCAGGGCCAAAGCAAACATTGTTTCTCTCATTACTTTCCTCTTTGACCTGCATGTTTTGGGGTTATGTTTTGTGATGTACTTACTTATTATAAAAAGGGATGTGTACGTCAAATTCATAAAATGAGTGTTTTGTTTTTGCCTCTAAACTTTTGTCATTGGCTTTTCATTGTCAACAGAAAAGGCTGCAGCCGCAAACGAGGAGGAGGTGCAGAAGGCTGATGTCTCATCAACAGGCCAAAGTGTGATTGACAAAGATGCCTTGGGACCAATGATGCTGGAGGTGGGTAGAGGGCTTTCTCTTGCTTATTCATGGTGTCATATTGAAATACTGAACACTCATACTAACACTCAAGTAGGGTATACACTCCTTTTTAAATCATGATTGGTATATAATGAAGAGTGCTATCCACAGAGAACAATCCCAAATGGGGCAGTAGTGGTTGTGTGCGAGTGTAGCTGTGTGGAGTAAAAGCTGCCAGCATCTTGTATCTTCCCCGTATTGGCTGTAAATCACCAAGCAGAGCAATGGCCTTGTTGTCCTGTGGAGGGCCGCTGAAGTGCTTACGTATAATGGGAAAAGAAAGCCACAGCCTGGCGAATGAATCAGTCTATTGAGCTTCTCCTATCACTCACTTCCTCCCTCCCTCCCTCCCTTTCTCTCTTACTTGTTCAGTTCTCTTTTCTCTCTCCCCCTTCCCATCTTCTCTTCATTTGCCTCTAGATCTGTCCTGTCATCGAATATTTATAGCTCTTCTGGTCCAGCGTCACTGAATCGACTGAATACTAACTTGCGGCTAAATATAGCCCAGTGCAGCCTGCATGCTTTCCCATTTGTCAGCAGCCCCAAAACACAGCAATCGGCCATTCACACCAGCTCTGCTCCAGCCATGTCCCCATTCACCAGCCTGGGCTCATTACAGGATGCTCTGAAGAGAATGGCTGTCGGCAGGAAATACACCCACGCGCCCCATGACCCTCCACCAAGGCGCTCTGCTGCCCGCTCTTATGCGAGCGTACGGAGAAGGCCATGAAAAAACATTAATGTGCTGTTGTTTTAACCCTCTGGGGGCAAGTCTCATTCTGTGATGCAGCTACTGTGGCATGTAGTTTGCATTCCTGGTAGATTGCTCCGTATGGTTGCTGTTGTGTGGTATGACATTGTCAGAGAATGGAAGAGACTAGGGCTGAGTATGTTTTAAATGTTTCAATACTAGTGCCAATATGATACCAGTGTCATTAACGATTTACACTTGTTTTGATATCTTGACAGATACGGACTAAAATTGGCAAATCTAGTATTTAAATCAGTAAATATATCATTACATTTATTAGTAAACAAGTACAAATCTAACCAGACATTTGATGCCAGATTTAGGTACTTGACAGTTTTTGATACTCAGTGCTTGCCATGCTGAACCTACAGTGTGTTTAGCTAGAATTTATGTGAAGAGAGACCCTGTTTGCAAAGCACCAGTATCCTATCATAAATAACAGTAACATCCAGAGGGGAGAGGCGTGTTGACCAGACCCTATTCCCTACACTATAACGATTCACTACCTACTGTGCATTGCTGAAGGAGGTTAAGCAATATAGAGTTGTATATCAAAACAATAGCCTAGGTGCAAAATGGAGCATGGCGAGTATGGTGCCTCAGAGTGTATTTATATACAGTGTAATTGCATCGGCTTAAGTCACTTCTGCAGCAATCAGGGCATTATAAATGAAGGTATTGCCTAACAGCGTTATTCAAGAGTGTCTGGAAGAAGGCACGAGTTGGCACCAAAGAGTGTTTGCTCTGTTTCTGTTTGCCCTACTTGTCCAGTACATGTCCTTTCTTTACACAGGGTGGACTTGCACAGCCATGTTGCATTTTGGAACCGCTCTGCTTCACACAGTGATAGATGAGATCTTTAAGTCTATTTTCAGCTCGTGCTTTGTTAATGCAGGCAAGGGAAAACTTCTGTTCCAATGTGATCATGTGTAACCTGGGATGTATGACTTTGCTACACCCCAAAATGTAGCCTGCTGGTTGATTGCAGGTATGTTATGCAGCGTAGTTGCAGAGACAGGCAGTTGATTATAGGTGCACACAGGGTGCCGTATCAGGGGAAAGGTGAGACAATGCAAATATGCAACTGTCAATATGCATTATATCATGAAAATATAAAGATATTTGGTTAATTGACAGTTGATGCATTAAAAGTGCATGTGTGCTTGTGAGATGATTAAGCAGAGGTGATGCACGGACACCTTGGCAGGAGTCCCTTGTCTCTTATCTTGACACTAGATTTTACAGCTTTACAACTACCAGAGTTCCCTTTTAAGGGCTCTTGGTGATTGGATGGCCTAATTGACACCATCTTGTGTGTAATGGTTGACCTGGGGCTGTATTCTTTCAATTAAGTGCTCCCCCTTCACATCCTCCAATCTCTGCAGGCACATGCTTTTATCCTGTTTTCTATCAGCCGAACTGATGTTGAGCATCTGCAGGAGAGATGGCTGTACCCAGAACAGTGCACTAATTGCCTCTTTTTAGACATAATGTAGATGTGCTGCATACGTACACAACTTCATAAGATGTACCAAAATGTCACTACTGTATGTACATGCTAGCTGATGCAGCAGGCAGACGTGGCACATTACTAAAGAAAATAAGCGAACAATAAGGAGGCTGAAGAATTACTAAAAGTATTACTTGAATATTTTTTTCATGCATGTTTTTTAAATGTGCTTTTTTTTTTTTTTTACTGCAGACCATAGAAGATACACATGGGCGCACCTACACAATGGGCGTCTGCAGAACCTAAACTCTCCTCTGCATTTCTAACTGGAATTTTGGCTATTTACAAAGCCCTGGAAATCTTGTTTATGAACCATATTTGGCTTGTGGTGTTGGATTTAAGTTTCAAACTAGAATAGTAAAATTATCCCTATAATCAATAATAAAGTGGGGAAAAGCATAACATGGTAGGATTTTAATAATCTCGGCTGCATTGTTATAGCAGCTAGTTATCAGGCAAGCTTAGTGGGAAATGTATGTGGTCAGACAGAGATGTACTCTACTGCTTTTGCTTCTGTTTCCCTGTCAGAGATTTGTTCTGTTTTGGTGTAAAACATTCATTAATCAAACTTGCCTGTTCTGAGCTTCTCTCTTACTTTTCTCTCTTTCAATCCCCCAGGCACTGGACGGCTTCTTCTTTGTGGTGAACATGGAGGGTAACATCGTGTTTGTGTCTGAAAATGTGACCCAGTACCTGCGCTACAACCAGGAGGAGCTGATGAACACTAGTGTCTACAGCGTGCTGCACGTCGGGGATCATGCTGAGTTCATCAAGAACCTGCTGCCCAAATCCCTCGGTTAGTCTCAAGCTTATTTTCCCTGCCAGCATTTGCTTTGCTGTTTGGCTTTTTCGAGTTTGTGTCTCGCTGTCACATTTGTGTTCCATGTCTCATTCTCCACTTTCCGAAATCTGCGTGTATGTTGCCTCACTCCCACCTCTGCTCATACCTTAGCAGGCTGTCCTTCACACCCTGTGCTCATTTCTTGCTTTTTACGTTTTTTTATGTATGTGCTTCCTCTTTCTCTGAACACCCTCCCCTCTCTTCTTCTCCCTGTTCAGACAGTTGTGGGTTGCTTTTCCATTGTGATGTCAGTTTAATTAAAATATTTACAACCAAACTGCTAAGAGGATGTGGGACACCTGGATAATACAAAGTGTTGCGTAAGCTCTATATACAGGGTTGGCACCATGCATATAGCCTATAGGTTCTTCATTTTTTTTCTTTCGCTGATGCTCAGCCCAGACATTTGCTCTCGCTCTTCTCTTCTTTTTCTACTAATTAACTTTCTTTTTCGGCTTCTCTCCCCTGTCAGCAGCATCCCTCCCTTCCTATATTCTCATCTCATGCCCTTTCGTTCCCCTTCTCTTCACTTTGCGTGTTATTCTCACCCTCACCAACTTCCCATTTTCATGGTCTCCCTTTCTATTTCCTAGCCTCCCCGAAATGCATTGTCTTTATGCTGGCATTGCTCATCTCATGAAAACAGGCCATTTATTTTAGTAAGACAGAAATGTTGCCCTCTTCTTTTCCCCTGTCTCCTTCCTTTCATACCTACCTCCATTCCTCCTCCACATCCAACCTCTCCATCTCCACTGCATAAGCGGTGATTGTAAAGTATGTCAGTGCACCCCACCAGGAGCTCTTCCTAAGTCCCTTCTCCCCTTCCTCTCCTCTTGTCTCCTGGTGCTTCGGATTGAGGTCTGAGTGCCCAGCCATCTGGGTGGGAGAGCAGCACAGAGCGGAGTACCCTGGAAATGATCAGCAGGCTGTGTCCCAGATACTGGGAGATTATCAATGCACTGAATGAGATCACAAACCAGATGGAGTGTGATGGGAGTTTGCTAGAGTTAAATGAGTTGTGCGCGTGACTGTACATTTTCTTTTTTCTTTTGTGCGCGTGTACATGCGTGTTTGCTCGCGCCCGTGTAAGTGTTGGAGAGAAAAAGAAAGATTGGCAGTGATGTTTTAGAGGACATGCATATGGAGGCCTGGCTGTGATGCATGGCTGTGGATAGATGGCACAGGGCTCAGGGTTCCAATTGCTCATTATGACTGATCTCTCTACCCAGCAACTGCTCTCTCCTTTTTACACTTTTTCCGCCTTCATTCTCTCTGTCTTGCTCTCATTATGTCTTTCACTTGCAGTGTGGTAGCCTCTCTTGGCTTGCTCGTTGCAGCTCTGTTATGTTGTTCACTTTTGGTCGCAGTTTAATTCATCAAATAAAATCCCCAGGAGGCCAGATTGTAAATCTCCTTTGCCCCTTCTTGCTCCCCTGCAGTGAATGGCGTCCCATGGTCCAGCGAGGGTCCGAGGAGGAACAGTCACACATTCAACTGTCGGATGCTGGTCAATCCCCACAGCGACAACCAGGACGAGGCGCACGAGCACGAGCCTCAGCAGCAGAAATACGAGACCATGCAGTGTTTCGCCGTTTCGGAGCCTAAGTCCATCAAGGAGGAAGGAGACGGTATGGAAGGAGAGGGGGAGATGGTGTGGGGAAAAGAGAATGGATAGAGCATGAATTGCCTCCATTCTGTGATATGTATAGTACCAGTACTGATTTTGACCAATTTATATTTTAAAGGTGCAATATGTAATATTGTATGTAATACTGGCAGCTAGCGGTTAAAATAGTTGCTGCACTACCAATTCAAAATACTGGAGTCGTTTCCCCCGCCCCCTCCTGCCCAGACTCGAAGTTCACGGGGGTTGCCAGGCTGAGACCGCAGCATTCACAGCAATGTTGCTAGACGCTTTTCTCACATAGCCAGACATTACTCCACAGCACAGCGGAGTAGCAAACGTTAGATGCTAGTCTCACATAGCCAGACATTACTCCACAGCACAGCCGAGTAGCTAACAGTAGATGCTGGCTATATTGACAGTCATAAAAGCCCGTGCTCACGTGGAGCTCTGTAACCAACTGACAGACACACTTTTTCGGCTTAAAATTACAGTATGAACCGCTAAAAACACAACAACCTCACTGTCCTCTCCACACGCCAGTCAATTGCTAAACACACTGCAAACTCACAGTCGTCTCTTTACGATTTACAGCCCCCCTCTCGTGGCTTAAAATAACTCACCGTTGTTGGCTCAAGCCGCTGAACTACACGTTGTAAACAGCCATGGGCTGTTTCCTCCGGTAACGTTAGCAGGGTTAGCATGGCGGCGTTAGCCAGGACCAGTCGGGATCACTTTACTGGCTATGTCTCAATTGTTTTTGCGAGTAACCAACTCGGTTACTCTAGCTATATAATTCAATGTGAGTACACAAATGTTGAAATGACAAAAAAATGCCCATCCCTAGTAGCTGTGATAAATTAGCCTGAAGCTAATGCTTACCTGTTCAGGAGAAAATAAGCCAACTCTGCGTCCTTTTGGGCTCTAAGCTGTGTCCATCTTTCAAATACATCTCCAATATTTACCAGGGGGTTGTTACGTCTCTGGTCACGCAACTGTTAGAAACATGCTGTTTTCTTTTTTTATGTCATGTAGAATCTATCTCAGTTGATCCTGTTCGTTTGTTTGCTGCTTTCATGGCTGTACTACCGTTACAGCTGTAGCGCGCTGGGTTTACGTTTTTACAGGTATATCTGGCAACCCGGCCTGCCTGTCAAACTGGGCCGTTGATAACAACCCACAGATCAAAACATAAACATAAATTCCGTCACGGAATGTAAATTTCAAAAAGAAAAAATACTGACATTAGCATTGTTGTCAGAAAAGATAGTATTTCAGTTTAACATGTTTCCTTAATATCTGATGAGGCACTGGTGTCATTTTTGGATTTATTACAGTACAAATATTACATATTGGACCTTTAATGATAATGATTAAATCTACTTTTACAATTAGAGAATGTAAGAATAGAAAAGTGAATTGAGAAATGTTGGGAATTTTAGAGTTGGATTAGGATCTCAGAGCTAGCAATTTAATGTCTTGAAATATTCAAGTGTGTTATTGGTGAACCAATTGCCAAAACCGCCAGCAGTCATTATAGGGAGTCAACCGGGAGAAAAAAGGCAAAATCTTATTGAATTTAGTAAATGGGGAAAAACTACTCTGGCGACTGATAAGGAGCCGTTCTGGTGACACTCAACTTACATCCATGAAAAGTTGTGTGTGACACAAGGGAGACAAGAGGCTGGGCAGCTGTCATTAAAGCCTATCTATAATTCATGTACATCCCTCACAAACCTGGGCATATGACTCCAAGGAAAGAGTGTAGCTGTTTTAATCCGTATTGCATCAGTAAACCGGTCTTTTGTAGGGTTGGGTACCGTTTAGATTTTTACGATTCCGATGCCGAACCGGTACTTTTAAAACTATTCCAATTCCTAAACCGATTCTTGAAAAACTGAAAAATGATATAAAAGAGACAGTCTTTTTTTTTTTTATTATTAAATGATTTAAATTGAACAATATATTAACATTTTAAAGTAATTTATTAATTTATAACAAATAACATTTACACCATTAACAAGTAACAACTAAATAAATGTTGAGTTTGTATGCCAACCACTTTCAAACTTTAGCAGTTCTTTTGCAGAAAAATGACTATATTTGCCTTCTCTGGCAAGATACTACATCTCTCCTGACTTATGGCATGTCCTGCACAGGAGAAAACTCTCTCAGATAGTGTCCAAGAGGTCTGTACACACCCAAGTATGAGTTTGAAAGGGCAGACAATTTGGGGAGGCTATCCTGCCTCCCCCACCCAGGCTACAGGGTCTTGTCCTGAACGATAGACTAGCAGAGTAAGTGTAATATGTTTACGAGCGATCGCGTGCATTGAATGGTTAATATGCTTTTACGCGCGTTTTGGTGAGCCCAGAGGGAAAATATGCCATTTTAAAAGTAGCCTACATTTACGGTAGCTATCTAACGGTAGACTACAGAGAAAGCGTGATATTTTTACGTCTGTTTCGGAGCGTGTACAAAAAGCCGTCTATCAGCAGTGATTGTAGAGTGCATGTCCAAGAATAGTGCGGATATGCACTTCACACCGCGAGTGGGCACGTGCGCCACTCGGCAGAAAAGGGAGAAAAAAAAAAAAAGTCTGCCGCTGTCCGGAGCGACAGACGGAAAATATTTCAGTCGGAACCGAAATTTGCGTTCTAATCCGGTCCGAATACTACCGTTTGCGTAGGAACCAGGTTCCATAGTGGAACCGGGTTTCGGTACCCAACCCTAGTCTTTTGATAACCTTAAAATAATTCTCAACATATCAACACATTTTGGAGCATATGTGAGCAAAGAGGTTGCATTTGCGGTAGCAGCTAGTATAAACATATACTCGCCTTTCATTAGAGAAATGTTTCAAATTGAATGTTAGCTCTGCTCCCATTCACTGTGTTTAGTCACTGAGAGTTCACTGGAACCACTTCCAGTGGTTTAATGCCTTTTTAAACTGGAAATTGAGTAGTTTGAGTAAATTTCAAGTGACTTGTCTTTATCCAAAAACTCAGCACTTTATAAAGCATTGATACCTAATGCTCTCAAAAAATGCAATATTCTACATCTTAATTGCCCAAATCCTCTTTGCTCACTGGCTTTGATGGGAAACCAAAATGTCCCACTGCCAAACTATAACTCAGTGGTTAATTAAAGCAATAAGTAAAAATGCACATGTTTGACTCCAAGTCTCAACCTGTCTTTCCCCCTCTCTGGCTTCCTTTGTGCACCAGCTTCTTGCCAACCATACTTTGGCAAATAGACTGACTTGTGTGTGTGTTGTGTGTCAGAATCAGTGGTTGCAGTTGCAGGAGTTTGTCCAGCCAAGGGAAGGAAAGAGAGGGAAAGCAAGAGAATTGAGAGAGATTCACTGATCTAAGGGCCGGACCACCCAACAGGCTCTGTTTACAATTTAAAATGAGGAATGTGTGTGTCAGCCCTGCAATGCATTTCTTTGCCAAAAACATGTGTGGGATTGTGGGTATTACTGGCACAAGAACGTTAGATGGCAGACTTTTTGGGGTCACTCCAGTCGTGTGTGTGTGTGTGTGTGTGTGTGTGTGTGTGTGTGTGTGTGTGTGTGTGTGTGTGTGTGTGTGTGTGTGTGTGTGTGTGTGTGTGTGTGTGTGTGTGTGTGTGTGTGTGTGTGTGTGTGTGTGTCAACTGTCATGATTGAGCGATAGCAATCTTTAATGTTGGGCCAGGGGAGGTGTCATCAGTGTGAGATGGCACTGTAGGTGAGACCAGCCGTGTACGCACATGAGCACGCATGCATGTGTGCACTCACACACACACACCTTCAAAGGTCACACTTCATCATTTCCCTTGCCAGCGATAGCAGCTCCTCCTCATGAAAGGAGCGGAGCCCTGATCCCCATGCTCATTAATAACTGTATTAATTATGCTGCCTGGGAATAACATGCATTTCATTTTCTTTCCCTGTCTCTGTTTCTATCATTTACGCCCCCATCCTCCCCCTCTCCTCCCCCATCCCCCTTCATCCCTTCTCTCTCTGCCCTGTCCTCTTTGTTTCATCTTTTACCTCATCTTTTCTCCACACATTTCCTCTGTTCTCTTTCTGTCTATCTATCCCTCTTCCTCTCAATTTTAGACTTTCAGTCGTGCCTGATCTGTGTGGCTCGTAGGGTGCCCATGAAGGAAAGGCCAATGCTTCCCACGCATGAGAGCTTCACCACGCGCCAGGACTTGCAAGGTACACAAACAAGTCACACAACCGGAAAATAAACTTTGTCTTTTTCCACTGTTCAGTAAAGGCTAATAGATCATGCTGATCATAGTGACCATTTTAGATCAAGCATTTTCAGCTGTTAAAATAAACCTTTGCCTTGTGTTTATATAGTACCTTTACACAAGCATATCCTCAGCACCACCTCATCCCATGTCACCAGCACATAAATCACCTCACACAGTTTAGGTATTTGAAGATTATTATATCCTTGGCAAAGACCCTTAGGATTAAATGCATTAGTTGAACATGCTTCCCACCTCTGTCTGCACTCCGGGAGGTAAAGTACCTGTCTGAACACTGGCGCATGGATGCAGACGGTTGTCTGTGTGTCACCTGGTCTTTGATGTGCTTGTACCATTTGTGTGTGACACACACACACACACACACACACACACACACACACACACACACACACACAACGCACACACACATAGTTACTTGCTGACATATAGTAATTTACTGTAGTTCCCAATTCCCACGCAGACTATTGTAGGCGTGCACAAATGCATATCCTGCAGTTGTTTGCCTGGTTGTTAGGGCCGCACAATTCTGTATCAAATAAGTATCATGATTTTCTTATTCAAGATTGAGAGTAGGATTTTTCTGTCATGATTCTTTGGAAAATGAGAACTTGTTGGACATGGTGTTGTGCTGTAAAAGGCTACCGTTGTGTGTTGAATGTTTGTGTGACAGGTCTTTAGTCAGTCCCTATGGCTGTCATTCAAGCAGTCTGCTTGTCAGCCCTTTTTAAATGCATCACTGCCACCATTTAAATTGCAAACTAGTGAGGGACTGTTACACTGATACGAGTGAGTGAGTGAGTATGTGTTTATACACGTAGCATGGATGTATTTGTTGATAAAGATAGTTGAGCCTAAGCTGCCCTGGTGACTTATAAAATGAATCCTTCTATCTGTTGTGTCTAAATGTCAAATACAGTTTGTACTGACAGTATTTGTACTTGTCTTTGCCTATCTAATCTTTTGTAGCCAGGACTGTCTCCTCAGTTGATTTTAGTGCCTTATGGGCACAGAAGAAAGCTAAAGCTTTTGAGAAGGTATAATTAAAATGTAAATAGAGTAAATCCTCAGTATTTCTTCAATCAATATCAAACCACAGAGCTGTTGTGCAGCAGAGTGGCCAAGTGAAGAGAATATTTTGGTCAACAAGCCGCTCTACATGTTATGTTTGAGAGAGACATTGAATCCCCATTAGCTCAGTTGCTGCGGGTTTGTATAGAAGCTTACATCCATGTCTGACTTAGGCCTCTCTAATCCGGTCCTCTGTGTTTAGGTAAGATAACGTCCCTAGATACCAGTCTGCTGCGGGCGTCCATGAAGCCGGGCTGGGAGGATCTGGTGAGGCGCTGCATCCAGAGGTTCCACCTACAGAACGACGGAGAGATGTCTTTTGCCAAGAGACATCAGCAGGAAGGTAATGCTGCTTACTGCAAAGAATATCTTGTTTAATTATTGGCTCTTGATAGTTATTTCTGTTTGTCTTTCATGTTGCTGTTGTCAGACGACTATTAGTATAAAATGGTGATTTGACCATTGGTCAAATCATGGGTCCCTTCTAACCAAAGCTAATGGTTAATCATGGGCTGCTGCTTTGAGACCCTCAATCCAATTACCATGTTATTTATTGTTACAAACACAAACTGAAAACAGAACTAAACGATACAAAATACACAACCCACAGAAAGTTGTTCATTATTTGTTTTCAAACCAATCATTTTAAGTAAGAAATGCTTTGTGCGTTCATCTACTGATATAAGTGCATATGTGTCCTTAGTTCTCCGCCATGGCCAGGCATTCAGTCCCATCTACCGTTTCTCCCTCTCTGATGGAACCATCGTGTCAGCCCACACCAAGAGTAAACTGGTGCGCTCGCCCGCCACCAATGAACCCCAGCTCTACATGTCCCTACACATTCTTCAGAGGTATGTCTCACTACCTACACCAATGTCAGAAAGAGAGAAAGAAAACTGTGACATGAACTTAGTTATAGGCCTGCTCGATAAATCATTATAAAATCGTGATCTCGATTCACCCATGTTTGCGATTATTTTTTTAAGATTATTTTTCAGTGACTTGAATGGCCAGTTGAATGTTAATTCTATAAAAGGCAATGATTTTGATACTGTACTTAAATTGGCAATTGACAAACTCCGTTTCTCTAGAGACTGAAGCTGTAGCTGCAGCATGTTGATTGACATGTTTTAATTATGTAAAGACATGTTCAAGGAGTTCAGATAGAGCCTGTATCAGGGCCATATTTAGTTCAGTGTGTTATATGTCACTATTTTTGGTAGCCTACTGTACTTAAATGGCCAGTATGTACTTTATTTTCTTTATTCATTGAAGCCTCTATGTTTACATGCTTGTGGTGATGCGCAATGTGCTATAGGTGCCAAAAGAAATCTATGTTTGATACTGTCAATTTGTTTGTTTTTTGTTCATGTGTGCAATAAACATTACACTTTGTGAGAAAAAAATCGTTGCAGGGAATCGTGATATCAATTCTAAGCTAAAAAAATTGTGATTCATATTTTTTCCCGAATCGTGCAGGCCTACTTGGTTACCTGTTTTAGCCTGTTAATGCCCTGCAGCATGACCTGATGGCTTTATGTATTCTGTGTGGATAGAATTGAATATGTAGATTTGTGCTTGCCAGTGGTCTGGGTCTCAGGGAATAGGGTCACAATAAAATCAGACATGAAGGTCACTTTATTCAGAAAGACAAATTGAACACATTTTCCCACCTTCCCCCTCTGGTATATACAGATAGTTTTAGTTAGATTAGTTTCAATAATATTAGAAAAAAACAGCAGGAATGGCCCTTTTTGAAAAACAATGTTGCACCTTCTCAGGATAAACCCCAAGACACACATTTTCTACAATTTCTAAAGTTCTCCAGAAAAGTCTTGGTAATTAAAACTAACTGAACTAATCAACTGTATTATCTGTGTGTCTGTTTTTAACCTCTAGGGAGCAGACAGTATGTGGAATGGGCCAGGACATGGGACCTGGCAGTCAGGCCACAGGGATGGCTCCCAAACCGATGAACTCCTCTACTCCCTCCATGACTCCTCCAACCCCAGGCAGTTTGCCAGGTTCAGGGCCTCAGGGCCAAGACATTACCATCAGCAGCAACAGCACGCCTTTTTCCTCTCCAGGCCCTGCTGGCCCCAGAGAACCAGCAGCCATGGGGGGCCATATGCAGGGCTACCGTTTTGGCTGCCCCCCACCACACAACCACACTGGGGGCATGCAACCACCACAGCAGGGCCCCAACTGGAGGATGAACAGCCCCTCTCGCGCTAGCCCCAGTCCAGCCGGTGGGCCTCATCCACCTCAACAGAACTCTATGCTGTCGCCCAGGCACCGAGGAAGTCCTGGGGTGGCAGGAAGCCCTCGTGTCGCAGGAGGCCTGCACTCACCCTCCCCAGTGGGGATGTGTGGTGGAGGGCCTGGAGGTGCAGGTAGTAGTAGCACAACGAGCACTCATGCTAACAGCTACACTAGCAGTTCTCTGTCAGCTCTGCAGGTCCTTAGTGAGTGCCACGGTGTAGGACACGGGCATGGGCCCCCTCATGCACACACATTGGGTTCTCCTGACAACAAAATAGGCTCCCCAACTGGGGTCACACCAGGGTCAGGGGTGAACACTCATCTGATGTCAAAACTTGGAGGGGGCAGTGGTACTGCTGGTGCTACAGGAGACTCATTTGGACCTCACACAGAGGTGGGTCAGGGGCACACCCAGGGCCAGACGGACAGCAACCTAGCTGAGCCCAAGGAGGAGAGGGAAGGGCCCCCTGATGGCCACGACACTCACAATCGTCTTCATGACAACAAGGGCCACACCAAGCTACTGCAACTGCTCACCACCAAGCCAGAACCTCTGGAGACGCCCCTGTCCCCTGGCACGGGAGGTGAGGGTAAGGACCAGGCAGGGATTGGGGTACGAGGTGGCCACACTGGAGGGAACAACCATGCCACATCCCTTAAGGAAAAACACAAGATCCTTCACCAACTGCTTCAGAACAGTACGTCTCCAGTAGACCTGGCCAAACTCACTGCAGAGGCCACAGGCAAAGAGATGGGCCAAGACCAAACCCAGGGTGCTGGTGGTACAGCTTCTGGTGCAGACATTGCTCCTAAGCAGGAGCCCTTGAGCCCCAAAAAGAAGGACAATGCCCTGCTACGCTACCTACTGGATAAGGATGACACTGGACTGAAGGACAAGGTCCCTAAGCTGGAGCCTGGGGAGGTGAAAGTCGAAGGGGGCAAACACCCTAATGTCAAGACGGAGAAACAAGACACAGGATACGACCAGGCTGAACAGGTCAGTTTTTACAAAAAACTACTAAGGCTGGGACGATATGCTTTTGTCCCAATTTTATTCTTTCACAATACATGCTGCCGATTCCATAGTATTGAGTACTGCGGATTTCTTTTCCTTCTTTAACAAAAAGAAAAGTTGAATAATACACTTCTAGAGACAATATATCATGAGATATTTCTAAAAAGTCATTGTTTTCAGTCAGTCTGACATGTATTTCATCTGTAAAGAAGTACATAACATTTTCAGCTTTTGCTCTGTTTTGCTGGAAACGGATATGATTTACTCGCTGTTGCAGTGTTGTATAAACAGAAAATATTTAGGTGAATCATTGGTTAAAAAAAATTAATTAAAATTAAAAAATTAATTCTAGGGAAAAGAATCAATTGTGAAAGTTGTCACAAAAAAAATCACGATACATACAATAATTGATTTTTTTTTTTCTCCCCACCCCTAAAAGCTATTACTTGTGTGTCTTACTGTTTGAAAAATAGATTGTTTACGGATTCATTCCCATCTTTGAAATGATGAAAGAACTAGAGCTGCCCTAAAACTGATTTTGTAACCTCCTCTTTAGCCCATTGCGAAAACTAAAACTTTTTTTCCCTGTACTGCTCCACTTGCCTCCCCTCTCTGTCTGAGCATTAATCTGGGTTAGGTAGCAGATGTTGGCTCCTCCGAGTCCTATGTCCACACAGGATGCTACAGCTAAACACAAACGGTCTGGCAGTGTAGAGGTCAGACAGACAGACAGACAGCATTTGTAGCATATATACAGTCCCATTCAGATTTAGTCTCGTAATATACACTTAAGACACCATGCATGTTTTTTTATACACATTTATAAACACATTTGGTCCATTCACTGCCTATGCGTTGGCACCATAATCTGAGTGAAGCGATCCGCCAGCTTCAAACAACTGTGACATTTGGAAGGAGCCCCTGTGGTTCTCCAGCCATTTGATCCTGGTTGCATTTGGCCAGAATCCTCAGGTTTGGCACAGAGCTCAGGTCAGGCCTGGCGCTAAAAGAGAGAAGAGGAGGAAAGAATAAAAGGCAGTGAGCAAGGAGAGTGTTGCTGGTAAAACTTTAAGTTCTGTGTAGCAGAAGTTTAAGCTTGCTGATTCTCTAAAGCAGGAAAGAAAACCACTGCTTGGTGAGACTCATAACCTTGCTTACAGGAAACCGGTTTATGACGCGCTCTACTAAGCACAAGTTCAAGGCACAAGTCTAGAAAAATGTAGTTCTATTACACACATCACTGCTAAACCATAGAATTACACAAAAGTACATGAATGCTCTTGTACACTTTGCTGTCTCTTTTTCTCATAACCTCCCTCTTTATACCATTTATACCATTTGAATGTCAATAACATTAAACAAAAGTCACATTTTTGTAGAAATGATCCTGGTCTAGAGAAGCGTGCGAAGACCAGTGTGTTCATCTTAAAGGGATTGCTTTCTTATTGTTTTCTTCCTTCTTTGTGACACATTTCAATAGAAACTGTGTGGTTTTCCCACGCAGACAAAGAGGCAGTGGTACAGAATGTCAGCTGCTATGCATGCTAGTTGTGTGTATGTACAGTATGTGCTCGGCCACTTGGGTACACATATGAAGAAGAGGAAAAGGTGATTGGATGGATAATAAAAGCTGCTGCTGAACTGAACAAAGGAGAGATGAGAGAGGTGTAGATACCCCCAGGAGAGCCCAGCCTCGGCAGGCAGAGTGAAAATGATGAGCCATATGCTCCTGCATGTCCTCTCTGCTACCATGGAGATAGAGGGGAGAGGGAGTGGTGTGTTGGTAGAACAAGCTGTGTACCAGAAACAATAGAGGGAAATAGAAATTGAGAAAATAGGGGTTTAACATTTATTTCTTGATACTGAAGGCTTTATTTTCTAGAAGTGGTCAGTGTACTACACAAACAAAATTGCATTTCATATTAAATTGGTTAATTTCTGCCTTGTGTTAACAGTACAAATGAAAAGAATTAAATCTAGGTTTGTCAGTTAGATGGTGATTAAAGCGCTCACAGCTTCAGGAAAGTGATGGTGATGGCTCATTCCAATTTAACTGTACAAGGGCATTTGTTAGACATGAACTAAGCCATGACTTCATTAGAGCAATTACATGTGTGTGAGTGTTTTTTTTGTTTCTTACTGGTGAATTGCTGCTCGGCCATGTGTGAAAGCTGACTGTACTAGTTAAAATGTCCACTCATCCTTCTCTCTACTAACCTCACCCACTGTTTTCTTGCTGCCTCTCCCTCCCTTTTTCCTCCTCTCTCCTCCTCATGATTGTTTGAGGGCTGAATTATTGATGGCTGGAGCAGAGCTAAATGGGAAATCAGAGCAGAGTTCCGTAGTAGTGGCTCAGCTAATGGCTGAAGGAACTATGGGTATGGTCATTTAGTCCCATGGCCCATTGGGAGGCAGGATTATTTGTGTGTTTTACATGTGTGTGCTTCTGTGGTTATTGCACACATTGTCATGTAAACATACAGTCTTCTGAAGCTGAACCAGTTTCCACATCAGTAGTATCCTTAGTTTAATGCATGTTACGAATTTAGTTCATGTTTCTATTTTTCTTTAATCTACACTGTATTATGACTCCACACGAAGCGTATATTCCTCTTCTTTATAACATCAAAAAAACTGTCAAATTAAGCAATCATCAGTAATATTACAGGATCTGTTCACTGCGGTATCATGAGTTGTTCATTGCTTTGGCATTTGAAATCAATGTAGCTCAGCTCAATATTGAGTATTTCTTTTATGAAAAGTGCCAGATGAGGGTCACAGTAGCTACAGCTCCTCAATAACCCTGAATATGAATAAGCAGGTAAAGAAATTAATGCTTTCATCTCATCCAATACAGTCTGATCTTGTGTTTTAATCAGTAGTTTCTCCTGGCCAAAATACTGCAGCTAAGAGATGATATAATGAGAAACTGCATGACAAAACATGTCCTTTCCATTAGTGCTCACTCACAGGCAAATATACCTACTGTATCAGACCTCACGTAGGTCTTTTTGTACAGTATGTCAAGAGTTTTCAAAAACTGGTGAGTCAGAAGTCCTCTAAAAGACGAGGGACGGAGTATTAGTGATATTAAATAATTACTCCTTTATCATTACTTGAAGAATAAGCTCTGCCATCAGAAAAGAATGAGAGTATGTTATACTGGATGTAGTGGTGAATATGTGACCATTAAAACACCAGATTTCTTGGAATTCTTATTACCAGTCCTGCAATAAAACATAATCCTGCAGTGTGTTGCAACATAAAATGATTTGCTGTGTTTAACTTCCTCTTTTTCAACAGAACATTTCCAGTTCAATCCCTCAAGATATCCCTCACAAATCAGTAATTACAAATTATGCAATGAGATTTATCTCATAATAAATACCAGCAACAAAGAATAAACACATACTCATGAGTAACTGTCCCAACATGGCAGTTAACTTCAAATGTTGCAGTACATAAGGATTGCAGGTAATGTTGCAGTCATCCATGTGACTTTAAAAATTGCCATTTCAGCTCTTTCAAAAGGCAGATAGATTTTTACCACGTGGTTGCGGTTTACAAAAGACCAACATGATTTTGGAGTGAAATGGCTTTTTCTTTTGCCCTACTTGACAGTGGCAGTTCTTCTTTACCCACTCTGATTCTCAGTTCCCTTTCCTATAAAATGGCATGGGCCAGGTCACAGAGGCACAATGCTCCTACTTCTCTGAGATCCACATTGACATTGGGGCATATACTGTATACAAAGTTTTGATCAGAAGGTTGTATCACATAATAATGATTAACAACTCACTCAGTTACAGCCGTGATCGGTTCAAGTTGATGGATTCAAGTCATATTGTAAGAATACACATTTAGCACAGCCTCATCTCCACCCTGCTGTGAGAAAGTTGGCCTATTCAGTTTCTAAGCACACAACTGTGCGGAGTGAGTCCCTTTTGTATCGAACATGCTTGAAATCTACAAGGCATTATCAAACTACATGATTGTACTTTTTGTATTGTATCTGTATTCTCTAAATTTAGTAAGTGACCACAATTAATTTAATTAAAATAAATGTTTGAATATGCACGTGTACCCTTAAACAAACACCATCTTATATAGTATATGTCCTTAGCTGCTCTTCCACTGTGAGTACCATTCTAACGTCAAGAACATTACTAATTTTGGGCTTAAGATAATATATTTGATAATGGTCATTTGGCCTTACAAATCCCCGCAGTTTGAGCCAAATACAGTATACCAGCCTGTAATGCAGAAAAGGAAGACATGGATTGCCATGCATGCACTGACATGCATTAAAAGAAGAGTAACAGTGATTGATAGAAATAGGACCCATTAAGGGTAAAAGCAACTAGAGAAGATAAGAGAAAGAAAGTGGGAGGAGAGAGAATTGGAGAGAAGGAAAAGAGCAAACTGAGAGCATACAGGAGAATTACATCATTCCTGACCTCAATAGGGCTTCTCTCTCTCCCACCACTGCCCCACTGCCCCCCCCGCCCCCCCTTGTCTTTCCCCTCTTTCTCCCTCTCGCGCACACACACACACACACACACACACACACTTACATACACATACACTTACACTTTGCTACTCACATCTTACAATAAAGCATATGCAGTCTAAACACCTTGGCCACTTAAGATAATAATTCTATCAGGCGTTTTTGGCAGCCTTGTAATCTTTAGTAGCATTTACATGCCTAACAGATAAACGTCATTGTCTAGAACAGTGAAGTACAACATTGAAACAGTGGCTGGTGTGCAGTTTTCCTGCTGTACAGTATGTCACGGTCAGGAGCTATCAGTGATTCCAAGTGTGCTGCACTCTCGTGGCCACTTGCAGCCATTGCAACTTATTTACCTAAAGTCCCTCAGTCCTCTCTAAGAAGCAATATGATCACCTATGTTGGTGTTTGTCTGTCCTAAAATTAAATCAGTACAGTAATGCTGTAATTAATGTTAACTAAAGTTAATAATGTTCCACTTTAAGTGAAATTGCAGATTGGTGTTTTTTAAGCTGTAGATTGTTGAGGTGTTATATTGGACTGCAATATATCGATATTATATCAATATTGTGATATGAGACTAGATATCGTCTTAAATTTTGATGTCGTGATATCGTGTTTTTTTTTTTCTTCCTGGTTTTAAAGGCTGCATTACAGTAAAGTGATGTAATTTTTTGAACTTTTAGACTGTTCTAGCTGTTCTGTTATTTGCCTTTACCCACTTAGTCATTATATTCACATTATTAATTAGGGCCCGAGCACAAAAGTGCAAGTGACGAGTTCTTTCGAACTCGTCGAAAGAATGTAACTTCAATCGTGACTTCAATCTTCTCGAATCTTTGCAGGTAGTATCTGTTGACACTCATGACGAAAAGTTATCCAGAGAATTTTGATAGTTGAAAAAATGCGCAAGTTATAGCAACTTACTGTCTAAACAGGAAGTTGAGTTATCTTGGCAACAATTATTTCAATTGCCCCGAAACTTGACAAGGTTGTTCCTCCTAGCCGGTTTAGCAACTGTGCCAAAGTTGGCGGCAATCGGCCATTAGATGGTGCTGTTTTAATTTTTTTTAATTAATCAGCAAAATATTGATATATGGGAAGCCTACTTTGTCTAACTACTCCTGGGACGTAAGTCCGATCCGCACAAAAACTTGCATATAGGACCCTCGTGACAAAAAGTTATCAAAAGAATATTGATAGCTAAAACAATGCGCAAGTTACAGAGGACCAACTTCCTGTAGGTGGGTGTGGAAACAGGAACGGTTGTATCTTGCCAACGGCCATTCCAATGGACACAAAACTTAGAACAGTTGTTCCTCATGTGCCAGTGAAGCTGTGTGCCAAATATGGCGTCAATCGGCCTTTAAATGGCGCTGTTTTCATTTTTTTTAAATTAATTAGCAAATTCGCTTTGAGCGAAACCTACTTTTTAACTCCTCGTAGAGCATGAGTCCCATCTGCACAAAAATTTACACGTAGACTCGGTGGACCCTCGTGACAAAAAGTTATCAAAAGAATATTGATAGCAAACACAATGCACAAGTTACAGAGGACCAACTTCCTCTAGGGGGCTGTCGAAACAGGAAGTTGCGTATCTTACCAAGATTTGTTTTCCGATTGCCACCAAAAATTACACATTTGTTCCGCATAGGGGCTTGAGCATCCATGCCAAATTTAGAGGGAATCGGCCATTAGATGGCGCTGTTAGAATTTGTTTTATGAATTAGCCACATCGCGAAATATGGAAAACCTACTTTGTCTAACTCCTCCTGGGCCGGGAGTCCAATCTGCACGAAAACTTTGATATGGACTAGGGATGGGTGATATGGCCTAAAATCCATATTGCGATATATATTGCAGTTTCTTGCGATAACGATATATATTGCGACATATAAATTATAATAGAACCATTTAAGACCAGGTTACACAGACCCTAAGGAAAACCAAACTGCTAAATGTTCTTTTTATTTTTAAAGAGAAAGAAACATAGTATGTAGTTTTGAGAACATTCATTGTTCAAAACTGTAATTACACAACATAATGTTGCAGATAAATAAAATTCAAGTACACTAGTTGCAGAGACTTTGACAAAGAAAAAGCTTAAAGTATTTGGTTTCTTTCCTTCAGTGCAAACTATTCTAAAAGGCACTACACTTAGTTAGTTTAAGTCCTTGGTTCTTAAATGCCACCCAAGATGCAGAGAACAGGAAAAACTGGTGTCTGTTTAGTTAAGGAACAGACACTATTAGGGTTGGGCATCGTTTGGATTTTAACGATTCTGATTCCATTTCCGATTCTTCCTTTCGATTCCGGTTCTTATTGATTCTTGATTCTGATTCTTTGAGTGGTGGAGTTGAAACGGGTCACATGCTTATTTCCCAAATAAGAGGAAAGTTTTATTTTGATTCAATGGTGGTTTGCAGTTTTACAGCTTTTTCAACGTAAAATATAGCCAGACTAGAGCGCCGCTTACTTTGCTCCATGGCTGCAACACAACAAGCGCCTGGCCAAAACTTGCGCATGTTAAATTGGGAAGGTATGATCGGATTTGAAACCAAATCCTCCAAACATTCCAATAAAGAAACGATTCCGATGGAATTGTAATTTTTGAAACGATTCCGATTAGGAATCGGTTCTCGATGCCCAACCCTAGACACTATACTGAAAATACTTTCAGTATTAGGCAAAGATGCACAGATACTTTTTAAATAAAAACATATTTCAAACAAAGTTTCTTACCTGCAGCCTAATATGAGCGCGCACACACACGGGACTTTTCCCGGTGGGCCGGTCTGATAATAGTTATACATTGCAAGTTGTTAGCAACACCATCCGGCGGCCTGGCGCCGCTGCCTGCTGGTCAAACTGTGCTCAACCCGTAAGTGCGGGGGCGTAAACTTCCCGTTAAATTTTTTTGTCCCACTCTGCCGCTGCACACACACACGCGCACACACACACACACAGCCGTATGTTCAGAGGGGAAGTACGACATCTGCAAACACCGGCTGCCAAGATTCCAGTCGTCCGTTATATAGTGAATTGTCAGGCTGGTGAAAGGCTCCATGGTACGGCTCGACCACAGCTCCGTTGTAGCGGCTTAAATCCAAACCAAGTCCAAATAATGGATGTTGCACCGGTCTTTTTCACCAACTCCTTTCAGCCATGTTTACTCAAGATGACGATGACGCATCGCAGCAGGTTGCAGCTCGTGGCTCCAAACTTCGCGGGTAGATTGTGTCATCAACATGAATTATCGCAATAGTGCAATATAATTAAAATCTCTATTGTAGGCCAATTTTATATCATTTATATTGCATATCGTCTCTATCGCCCATCCCTATTATGGACTCGGTGGACCCTCGTGACTAAAAGTTATCAAAAGAATTTTGATAGCTAAAACAGTACACAAGTTATGGAGGAACATCTTCCTGTAGGTGGCCGTTAAAACGTGAACGGTTGTATCTTGGCAAAAGTTATTCCGATTTACATGAAACTTAGAATGTGTGGTCTACATGTGATATTGTGTACATGTGATATTGCGCCTGCCAGTACCCCCCCGATGCAAGAAGTAAATATCGTTGTGTAAATATTTTGTGAAAGCACCAAGTCAACCCTACAATATTGTCACGATATCGAGGTACTTGGTCAAAAATATTGTGATATTTGATTTTCTCCATATCGCCCAGCCCTAGTTCAAACTTTGGCACCAACCAAACTCCTGCCGCCTCATGATGCTCTCCCATGTTACTCAGTAGAAAGCTGCTTCAGTAGCCACATCTTTTCTGTGTTTATCACTCAATGGGGATAAAAATAGTGTTCGTATAAATTGTGGACTTTAAAAAAGGGGAGCAGTTGTGTGTTTTGAAAACGCCAGCCAGTAAGCGAGGAGTAGTATGTGTCTGATACGCTAAGTCAAAGTGAAGTGTGGCCTAGATTTGATAGAAAGTGGTCCATTCTTTTCCCGGGGTTACTGCTGTATTATAAACAAGGCCAAGCCTACTGTTACCAGATAACGACTCCTCGTGCAAGTGTTGTAGTGTTTACAGACCAAGTGTACTGTCGGTAAATGTGTATGCCTTTCACACGTATGTTTGTGTTTGTGTGTCTGCAGGTCAAGCGTCAGTTGTTCTCTAAATGGAGGCCTAAGTGGTTCATCTGTTCTTCATTCTTCTTGTTTTCACACTTTCCCTTTCTGTCTCTCTGTTTTCTCTCTAGTCGTCAGAGCTGGATGACATCCTGAACGACCTACAGAATGCTCAGCCGCAGCTCTTCTGTGAGCCGCGGCCTGTTTCATTGCCCAGTCCCATGGACAAACAGAACATCATCAATGACATCCTGCAGATGTCAGAGACTAATCCTGCCATGGCAGCGCAGCAGCAACACAGGGGCATTGGGACGGGCATGGGCCCGACGAGTGAGTCTCACACTTACTTGGAAGATCTCATGATATTAAAACTTTAGAGTGTTCAGAAAATACTCCCATCATGAGGTCATACGATTCTAAAGCTATGACACAGTTTTAACTATTTCATTATTGACTTTTCCATTGTTGCACATTTGGCTAAAACCCATTTATTCCTGCCCTCAGGCTTTGCAGGTGTCAGACCAGGTCAGCCAGGCAGGGGTCTACCTGTGAGGAGCGTGTCTCTGGACATGAATGTGTCCCCCCAGCAGTCCTCATTACAGTACCCCATAAGGGCCACTAGCCCTTACACTCTTATGCAGCAGCAACAGCAGCAAGGAATGGTGGGAAGTCACGGCATGATGGCTAACCAAGTCGGTATAGTGAACACAGGTGGGTGTGACAGTTGTGCACCTTGATGAACAAATTAACCATTGAACCAGTGTCTCTTCAAAAAATGATGCATGCTCTGATTTAGTTGTGTACATTAAATGAAAAAGAGTCTAAATGATTTTGTTAACAGTGCTGCTTTCAAAATTTGGAATAGGAAAGACCTTTTTTCCCCTCTATCTCAGTGTCTCTCTCAGCCTGTGCCATATCATGGTACAGTGACTCACTTCCTGTGACAGGAAATTTTCAGTCACCCACACTGGCACAAAGTTTCTGTCACTGTCATTTCCACATATAAGCAGTCCTCAAACATCCCCCGTACAACATAGATGGCTTTCCCCCTTATATTGCACCATTGCATCATGGGGACAGAGGACATCTACTGAGGTCTGTCCTGAGGCATTTCTCATTGTGTCTTGTCTTCATTTGTGTGTTTGCTCCACTAGGACTGATGGCTCCAGGTGGTCCACGGCCAGGCATGCAGCAGCAGCAGGAGGGCTGGGTGGGTTCAGCCTCTGCGCCTCCTTTGGGAGCACCTGGTCCTGGGCAGCAAGGTCCCATGCA
The DNA here is from genome assembly GCF_004354835.1 of Perca flavescens. NCBI lineage: Eukaryota > Metazoa > Chordata > Actinopteri > Perciformes > Percidae > Perca > Perca flavescens. Next base: position 14,304,067 of record NC_041352.1, read on the forward strand.
GGGCAGGATGGGGCTGAACGGTGCTCCCATGAGGCCCAACAGCCAGCCAGGCCCCCGACAGATGCTCCATTCCCCAATGATGGCCAATGGTGAGAGCCCAGTATGCCCTAAAAACAAGTTACATAGAGTTTTAAAAGCGGAAACTAAGTGACAGTATGACAGTATATAGTACATTCCAGATTGATCCATGACAATAAAGCCCCAGTTTCTTCATCTAACCTGTCTTCCTAAGATTATAACAAGTGCTTAAGCATTTTAATACACAAACCTGATGAGAGACATTTATAGATTCACCTTTACTGAATTATTAGTCCCTCTAAAACTCATGATGCAGAGGGACTGGTGAGGCAAAGATGACAAGACTTCAACTTACCCTTATTATATTATTGCTGTTGAGTGTTAAAGGTTGCCACCCAGTGGCTAACCATAGTACAGCACTCAATAATTAATGTAATATCTAACCCAGCTCTGTGTGTTGGTTGTTCTGGGTTTAAGAGAATATTGACCATCATCTAGGTTGTCATATTGTTTTCCTCAAAATTGCAGAATTGACTGTCTACGGACTACTGTCCTGCCTTAAACTGTTTTGGGTTTTTTCCCCTATTTAGCCCAACCTGATATGGATATTGGTATGGTCAGCCATCATTTCTCCCAACAACAGGCTCCGCCCAACCAGACAGCCCCCTGGCCAGACAGCATGATGCCCATCGACCAGACAGCTTTTGTAAACCAGACCAGGTAACATCCTCGCAAATTACCATTACATGTTATTAATGATGCCAAAAAGTCTTACTGGTCTCACTACTCAAGATTATTATTTCTCTTGTTATCATTCTTCCTTATATGAGTATTTTTGTTGTAATTAGATTGCTGATTTCAGTTTTCTATGGTTTACAATGGGGAAAAAAATCTTTTCATTTAGAAAATATATAAATAAATATTTATATTCTCCGTCTCCTCTCTGCCCAGGCCGGTGCACTCCGTGCCTCAGGATGAACTGCTGTGTAGTACTGGGCACGGCTCTGTTGATGGCAGTGCAGTAGACGAGGGGGCTCTGATGTCCCAGCTGTACACTGCACTAAAAGATTTTGATGGCCTGGAGGAGATTGATCGTGCTCTGGGGATCCCTGCTCTGGTAGAACAAGTGAGATTACCATGACATTTAGTGTTTTTAGTGACTTTTTATGATTGTCTTATGGCTCTACATTGTTATCTGTTTCTGTGGCTGCCTGTTTCAGAACCAATCACTGGAGCCGGACCAGTTCTCCCAGGACCCCTCCATGATGATAGACCAAAAGCCCCCCATGTATACACAGCAATTTGGTCCCCCACAATCCCACATGACCCAAAGGGGCTACCCTGGTGCCCCCATGCAAGAACCAGGTTTTCACCCCATGGCTGGCCAGATAGGTCCACGCCCGGGTTACCCCATGATGAGGATGCAGGCCCGGCCGGGTCTCAGGCCCACTGGGGTCGTCCCCAATCAGCCCAACGCACTGCGACTACAGCTCCAGCACCGGCTACAGTCACAGCAGGTACATGTGCAACTAGACTGGCATGACACTGCTGGAAGTGATCCTGTCCATTTAGTTTTTTAGTCTTTCTGATGTAACCACGCTGTTTGGTCAGTAGCTGTGTGACTAAACATGCAGATGGGAGTTGTGTAATTATCCTTGAGGTTGACATTTTGGCAAGTCTTCTGTGCACACAAGGAATAGTTGCGACATTTAGGTCCACCTGCCATCTGCTGGTCTTTCATGGCATTTACTTGAATATCATTTTAATCTACATGGTTTCATGTAGGATAGTTCTTGTGTTGATAGTTTTTTGTTTGTATTCTTTAACTATTTACTAGCTGGAGCACTACGTCTTTAAGCATTTCAAAGATGTTTCCAATTCGCTGGTGTTTTTCTTAACCTTGTCTTCTGTCTCTTGTCCCACCAGAACCGTCAGCCAATGATGACTCAGATGAGTAGTGTGTCAAATGTGAACCTACCTCTTAGAGCCAGTGCTCCAAACCAGGTAGCTCACTGCACCATCACATAATCTGTCTGCACAGATATGTTGTTATATCTCTAGGTAGTGTTTGGTTTGTTGATGGCTTGAAGTAAATTTAGTTTGTTGTGTTGTAGAGGCACAAGGAGATGTTTTGTTTTTTGTGTCCCTCTATTCTTACACATCGTTCCACTCCCAACTCTAGGGGACCATCAATGCTCAGATGTTGGCACAGCATCAGCGGCAGCTGCTGAGTAATCACCTGAGACAGAGGCAGCAGCAGGCCCAGCAGGTCCAGCAGCAAAGGAGCATGGCCATGAGGGCCCAGGGCCTCAACCTGCCTCCCAACATGGCCGCCGGAGGCATGAGTAACCCCAGGATGCCCCAGGCCAACCCCCAGCAGTTCCCCTACCCGCCCAGCTACGGTACCAGTACAGGCCTGGCCTCATCACCTCCCCCTACCAGCCCCTTCTCCTCCCCTCTCTCCCCCAGCCTGCCCTCTCTCCCCCCCAACCCTCAGCTCCATATGCATGGCACCTCCTCTTCCTCCACCTCCTCCTCCTCCCAGATGATGATGGGAAACACAAACATGATGGGCGGACAGTACGGGGCAGTACTCAGCCCCCAAATGCAGCACAGTGCCTTTCAGTTTCCCAACTCAGGTACTGCTCCCACACATCAGCTTACCACACACTTCACCTTACAACCTGTGTGTGTGTATGCCATTGTGTCTGTGTGTTGATGTGTCTCTTTTGAACAGCATCACATGCTTTTTAGGAGCGGCAATCATCTGATTTGTAGCGTTATGCACTGATGACTGCATTAATCAGCTGACATTGAATGATCCAAGTCATGCTACATATTTTACTCCTCAATTGTTTTTCTATTACATACAAGTAGTTGCCAGGAAGTCTGATTATATGTCTCTCATTGTTTTGTGCACTGTCCAAAATGGTGTCCTGGCTATACACTCTTGCTCCACCAGAGGGCACCATGAGCACAATAATCAAAGCCTAACTGAGGATACACACTGACACCGGACTCAAGATTGTGAGCAGGCAGAGCAATAATCAACGCTGTACCTGTCGGTCTGACAGCATTGCGTGTAATCTGGACCTAATCTAATAATCTAGTATAACACTGATACTTGAGTTGTATAATGACATGTTTGATTTATCCCTCACTCCTTAATCTGATTCTGGCCCGTGGGTTCGTACAGAGCGAGACATTACTTCTCTCTTCCCTTTTCTCCTAAGCCATCTCCTTATTCTCTTTCTTCCTAGTTCCTTGCCTGTCGACTGCTTACGTGCATGTAGGAAATATGAACTGCCTGTCAACACTCCTGAATGCAGACTGGAATTAACAGTCTTCAGTCACACTAATCATCATGTTTGCTCAGTTGCTCATTCTCTGCCAAATGTTCATCTTTATGTGGCATGATTGTGTAAATTACGTGGAATGCTAACATTTACTCCCCTCCTCCACTCGGTACATTGGTTTTTAGTCAAGTTGACCTTTCTTGATGCCTCCACCACAGGTATGAGCCAACAGGCAGACGGAGGCTTTGGAGGTCCCGGCACACCACAGAGCCCCCTGCTTTCTCCTCGCATGGCCCACACACAGTCCCCAATGATGCAGCAGGGCCAAGGAAATCCTGCTTTCCAGGGCTCCCCTGACATGAATGGCTGGCCACAGGGCAACATGGGAGGCAACAGGTAAAGATAGATGGCACTTTCTCCCCAATTAACCCTTAATGCCTGATTAGACTCTTTAGAATCAGTGCAACTTACTCTTACCAAGGATATCAATATCTCTGATAACCATTGCAGGTATATGTCCATAAATAGTTTTCGAAATCCTCGAAAGAATCCTCACATTTTTCCTATTTCTTAGCCATCAAAATGATTTAGTGACAGTCTGTTCATGAGTGAAGTGCAAACAGGAACTGCTTATAGCTAATGAAATGTAAGCAAAAAACGGGGCTTATGTTGAAGCTACAGCATACTGTGTGAGTCACTAGTCTGGCTCAACGGATGTACATTGCTGGGATAAAGCCTCACTCTTTCTGCTATCTCGCTATCTATTTTGCATGGCCACTGTTGCTGCACCCGGGGCTTAAGGCCGTTTTATGCTTCTGCGTCAAATCGATGGCGTAACCCTGCAGACCCCTCTGCGTCTACGCTAGACCCTACGCCGTAGACTGACGTGCACCTCTCGAAAAATGTCGCTCGGCCGCAGCTTGGTAGGGTTGTGTTTCCCCCAACTCATTTCCTGGTTCTCCTTCCCCATAAACAACATGAAATCAAGGAGAGGGTTAACTTTTCCTGCTAAAGATTTCCCACCAGGGTCAGAAAGCATAGGGGAGACACTTTGTTTCTCTCACTATGACTCTAGAGTCGGTACTCACTCCGAAGCTAATCGCCGTCACTCTCTCACTTCTCCCTCGCTCTACCACCCACTCCCCCACACACACACACACACACACACAAACACACACACGCCGGCTCGACACACACACCAGCGCACAAGTTTAAACATCAGACCACTTACGTAGGCTACGTCGAAAGCTGTGCGTGGAGCCTAGGCAGAACCATAAAACAAGCTTTAGCGCCACCCAGGGCAGTTGTGAAATACAAACAAACCAGAGTGTTTCTTCCCTCTATCCCAGAATAGATGAGTGGCGTAGCCAGACAATACTGCAGTGCTGACAGGTCTGGCAATGCAAGACTACTTACTCACTGACTCGATGCCAACTTTTTTTCTTTCCATCTCCTCTCCTCAGTATGTTCTCACAGCAGCAAGCATCACCACAGTTCACCCAGCAGAGTAACAGCAACATGTACAACGGCAATGGCATGAACCTCAACAACGTCTCCATGGCCAGCAACATGGCAACCAGCAGCATGGGCCAGATGGCCGGACAGATGAGTGTCACATCCATGGCCTCAGGGCCCTCACCCGGCTTGCCCTCCATGGGGCAAGAACAGGTAAATACAGGGCAGATACTGGCACATTAATTCTCTAAATGGGGTAAAAATGTAGACACTTTTAGAAGTGGTAGTAACTAGAATTTCCCAAAGAAAAACGTATAATGTATTTTGCTGTTATCAAGTGTTTCATGTGCTAAGCATGGCCCGACCAAATTAGAGGTTTTGAAGTGGCCCAGTAATATCCTCAGGGTGACCCTTTACGTTAGCCCCTTGTGGGAATATATATCAGACACTTTCAGGGATTAACCTTAGAGGTTAACAAAATTGACCTCTTTCAGTTTTATACAGTAATCAGGGTGGACTAAAAACTAAAAGGTTTGTCTTTCTTTCTCCTGGCTGCCTATGTCTGGGTTTGTCTTATCGTAAGACCCTAAGTGTTTGGGTACACTTATTGAACAGCCGTGCTAGTGAATAATTCACTCAGCAGTTTATGTAACTCCTCTAGCTGGAGTTCTGATACTTCACTTGAACTTAGAGGGCAATGATGTAATTAGCAGCAGGCACTTTAGAGCCAGACCATTTAGACTATATAGTGCGGGCCTGTCTGAACTTCAAACAGCTGGTTCGCTTAACATGAAAAACTTGACTCCTTATGGCACAGATCTGTCAAACCTACGTACTCTCTACACACATACACAAGCTTAATCAAATTTGATTTGGTGAGATGACAAGTCATTTGCACGACAACTGACCTCAGTCACTCAATGAAAATCAGGCAAAAGTACAAACATTTCCCCTTTTGTCAGCACTCCATTTCTGGTGAGTATTTAATGCCAACCACGTTAATCCTTCTTCCTTTGTCTCCTCGGTATTGTTAGCTTGGTATGTGAAATGCACTGTTGTTGTCCGTGATGCTTTTAAGCCCAATAAAGGGCCATGAATATTTAACCAAGGTGCTGCTGTTTGATTGTCTGCACTTCAGACTTGTAACATACCAGTATATCTGTCACTTGATGTATCCTCCTTCCAGGATTATAGAAATATATTGGCACTTAGATTATTTCAATTATTTACTGTTTGGCCATTAGTGCAGACTTTTGTGATTTACTGACTTGTTTTTGGCTTGATGGTGTTTCCCTAGATGGTTTCTAATTGTTTGTCTTTTGCACATGTGGCTGATTTACTCCAGACAAGTTCAAGTTCTGCAAGTTCATGTGTTCTGTTGAATTGTTTATTTATTAAATGCTTTACAAGTTGTGACCTTGTATGTGTTGTTTCCCTGCAGAAGTACTGTTGACCCTCATGGAGGTCTTAACCTGAACCTCAGTGATCAGCTGGAGCAAGGAGCGAGTCGGCCCTTTAAAAATTGTACAAACATGTAACCAACCGACTGCCCCCTTGGACCAGCCAGGTTGTGCCCTGACCCCGTATCCCCAGCCCAAGTTTGCCGTCTGTCCCAGCTGGGCCTCCTCGACAGAGCCTGTCCCTGAACAGACCCAGGAGAGTGAAGAGGGCTGGGGAAGGATGGAGGATCTCTGTCCAACATGCCTAACCCTCCTGGAGGAGAGCCTCGTGATAAGCCAGTCTGTCTGCCTGTCCAGCTGCATTCACCGTAGTGTGACTTATTGTAGGACTCCTGGTGGGGGACACTGACCTTAGGGGGCAGCAGTGGGTGGGATCCCTTGTTCTGATGAATGTATTCCTCTCAGTGGACAGCGGCCATTTACAATCTCATCTCAAAAATGACATACACTGATTTTTCTTTTATGTCCTACCTTGCTCACACATTTGTGACATTTCCACATAGTTCCAAGATGGCAGCAAAGACTCCAAGTTGTTTAAATTTATGGATGGAGCTCAAACACTTAGCCGGTTTTGCCTTTTTGCTGTTCTTTATTTTATTATTTTAGTTGTTGTTTTTTCTTGTTGTGAGAATTAAGATGTAGAATGAAGATATGGTTGAAAAAACTGATCTTGAAAAACACTGCAGAAGAATGGTTTGAGTGGAATGGTGAGTTGTATGATTAGACTAATTTAGTCAAGAGGTTTATATAGTGTATTAAATTAAGTTTTATTTTTCTGTATAGATTAATTTAATTATTGTAGATGATACTTTATCCTAGTAGCAACATGAAAAAGATTTCTAAAAGTGTGAAAGAGGCACTTTTTTTATCATTTTAACTGTAATGGTTGTATTCTTTCTGAGAAGATTCTTCTATTAACCTGAATAATGGATTATACTTTGGTCCTGTAGTTTCAGAAGAAGATGTCAAAATCATATATGGTTTTAAAATGAATTACAGAGATTGTACATACCAATAAGTAAAACATTTTCGTTCCTATTTATTTTATTCCTTAGGGTTTGGTTCCCCCGTCTGGTCACAACTGCCTCTTGAAGCGGAGCAGGGTTTTTCTTTTTCGTTTTTGTTTTAGGGACGTGGAGTGGGAGTCTTCACGTTCAGATGTTCTGGTACGATGCAGACGGGTGGGGGTGGGAGGGGTTGTAAGGGGGTGTGCTGTGTATACAGTGTACAGATTAACGCTTGCTTCTCTGCCTTTAGCATAGAACACCACAAAAAAAAAAAAAAAAACAAATACAAAATTCAACACAGCCATACAATAACTCAAAAAAATAACAGAAGTGTGCTTTCTATGTTGTCTGGAGTGAAAAATGCTTCATACAAGCTGCTAGGTGCAAACTGTTCTGGTGTGATGTAAACAAGCAATAACGATTACTTGAGAATCTCTTTTTTTTTTTTTTTTTTTTTTTTTTTTTGTAATTTTTGTACAGTTTCCTGAATAAAAAGGATACATTTTTGCTCCACGTTTGGATGCAGTATTAAACACAGTTTTTTATTGCAGTTTGTACCAAGAAAGTCTACATCCACCCACACAGTGTTCCCATTAGATTATGCAGCATTGGCTGAGGCCTGGAGAGGGAAGTAGTTTGTGATCCCCTTGTTGACACGCACCCTCTCTGCCTCCAGCCACTCCTCTATAGCAGAGGTCAGAGTTAAGACTGCACGCTTCATGAGACCTGCTCTGACAGACACTTAGCCATATTTTATGACCTCAGGCAGTTCAACTATAAAGTGTTCAGTAATGACATGCTATTCTTGTGCCCCAGTAGGGGTGGGTTTGACCTCACAAGATCTAAAGCAACTCATCTTCTCTAACCTCAAAAGTACATTTTTCTCAAAAACAACACTTTTTATATCAAACTATTTTAACCCAGGACAAACTTGGAGCAAGCCAAATAATCCTCACTTTTCAAATTGGATTTCTGAATTCTACCAGCTTTTATTTTCGTAGTGAGAGACGACCTGTTGGTTAGCATGCTTTGAGGCCCACAGAAAATAAATGTATGATGTCACTTAGCAGGGTCCTAAAGTGGATGGTTGCAGCATAAAACAGGAAGAATCATTCTGAATGTATTGTCATTAAAGGCCTATGTTGGTGACTGATGGTGTTTATCTCAACATGTTGACAAGGTGGTGGTGTACACTTACACCATGCTCTTCTCGGCATTTAGATAGAAAGTTTCCCGCTGTTGCTTCTTTTTGCCTCTTGTGTAAAGGAAATTTGAAGCTGTAGCGAGTCATCTTTGTGTCGAAAGTCTGCATTAATGTTTTGGTTGTCATCATTGCAGATGTCCTGCAGTTGTCTTGCTGTAGGCCTACAGGAGATCACACTTTTTTTTTGATAAATGCTGTTTTGATTGTATCATACAGTCGCGCAGAACAAGCCTTTTTGAGTCATTTAAAATGATTCACAGCCCTTTGAAAATTTCCAAAGATTGTCAAGATTTTGAAAAGATTTAAAGCCATGTGGTAGCAATGCATTTTTTTTAGCATTTATAATGAGGACAGGTGCAAATAAATGATTTTTGCCCCTAACAAATATCCAGGCTTTGGACCCACTAAACGAAAAATATTTTTTGTTTTTAACTCATGGTTTTAAAAAACTTTAAATGCCCTTTTGTATTGTCTGCCAATTTCTTAGAGCTAAGATGCAACCTTGAAATGCTACAAACCCTAGCATAATGCCTTAGATTTCGTCCGTTCTCCTTCTTGTACATTACACCCCTGTCTGTATAAATTTGTATAATGACTTGTGTATAATATGGGTGCATCATAGCTCAACTCAGTTGCTGGAGACTCAGTCCCAGTTGAACTCTCATCATTGCTCTCTGTTCTGTGTTGGGTTGAAGACTCTTGTTATTTCTTTTCCCCTCCCACTGTTTGTATGGAAAAGATGATACATATGGATATTGAAGCAATATGTAATATACTATATGGACTTTCTGAAGAAAGCTTACTGTTGTGTTTTCCCCAAATATTTTTTTTCTTCTGCATTGTTCACAGGAATCACACTGTATACCCGCATCCACCTTTGTACCCCTAGTGTGTGTGTGAGCGTTTTATGCAAAATTAGATATACAAGAGAAGTTAAAACCACAGTTATGCAAGTTGTGAACTAATATGGCTTCGCTGATGCTATTTGCCTTGTAAATAAAGAATTATGTTATTGCAGTATTTAATCGAGTGAGTCTTATTTCATATGATTGAGCGTAAAAGAAAATGTAAGGCCTCCATGCATTGCATTTTCTAATATATAAAAACTTACAAATAAGTAATATGTTTATAGTAAAAAAATGGTAAGTAAAAAATCTAATTTTAAGTTAACATTGAAAATCGCCACAGAGTTTAGCGAGTTTTTCTTTTTGGGTTCGTGCATTCAGTGTAATTTAATGCGAATAACCCACAAATTAGGAGTTTATTTATTGAATGTTTTGCCTGTAGCCTAAACTAGCTTGCGATGCCCGTGCCTATGTCCTTTTACAGATAGTATACACAAACTCAACAAGAAAAAGTAGCCCAAAACACAAACTATAATACAATAGAATTAGCCAACAAAAGTCAGTGACAAGACCCGGTCAGTATAATGTGCGGTCTAAATAGCCGACCATCAGTTTTATTCATTTTCTTAATGAAGTTTGGAGCAGTGAGAGAGATTAAGCCGATAAACTCCTATCTGGACCATTCTTTTCTCTCTTCCTAATTCACCACATCCAAGTCATAACAACACACATCTACACTCCACAGGGGTCCCTCAGATACAATCGTGTGTGTGTGTGTGTGTGTGTTTTGGGGCACTCATATGGAAATGTTTGGGCCTCATTGTAGCAGAGAAAGCAGTGGAGAAGTTAACGGGGTGGGTTGTCCCTAAGAAAATGGATTCCTATGGGACATTGAGATGCATGAGCTGATTCCTGGCCAATAGGAAGAAGGTGCTGGGAAGCATCTTCTGCAGCAGACCTGACTGTGTACAGTATACAGTATAGATGCCCTCAAATGACCACCGTAAAGTCAGAGAGAAAGGTTCCTGCAGCGCATACGAGTTTCGACCTGCTGCGCTTATATCTGCACATTTTGGAGATTTTGTCGGCTGTGTTTGATTTCATCCACGGGAGGTTGTTCAAACTGAAGCCTGTGGACATGACTGTGTAACCTCTCTAATTTATTTAACAAGGTAAGCTTCTTTTTCCAATGTACGTTAAATTGCTGCACCTTTATATAGGAAATTACACTCGATGGTACTCCCTGAGTTACTTGTGAATCACTCTTTTATGCGATAGGCCTATTTGTATTTGTATTTTCTTTTTAAAAATACTATACGATTAGTCCAAGTTGTTTTTGCAGAAGTTTGAAATTACGCACAAGTGACACGCTCCTATCTTTAGTCCTTTTAATTTCTCTTCTGTTAAATTCTAGTCTTATTTGTCTTGATTATAGCCTAATAATTACTTTTAGCCCATATATTGCTCCCACATTTTCCCTGCTGATACCTTTTTTTATGACGGTAATTGCAAAGTCTATAAAAAGCTTCATTAATGATGACCTCTGCTCCGGCCGACTGTTCTTTAATTAGAGTGTCATGACCCTGATTTGTCTCTCTATTTACTGGCTGATTGGTAAACGGTTCCTAAAAACACACACACACACACACACACACACATTCCAGCCGGTCATTTAAAGTCGCTGATGAACATCTGATGTGTGTCTGGTGTGTGACCTCTCAGCTGGAAATACTGCAAAATCGGCTGTCCAATTTCACTGTGGACTGCTTTTACTTATGCAATAGCTAGTGTTAAATATTTTCATCTGCAGTAGTCCATATTTGTGTGAGGTTTTGATTGGTTTGATTAAAACATAAATTCTGGGTATGTTGTCGTGGAGCTAGATTCATTAAAAAGATATGTTGTGTTAATACAACATATAAACATCGTGTCACTTGTTCTCAATAACGAATTTTGCTTATTATATTTCCAGATCTTAATTTCCTATCAGGATTTGTAGTTTCCGTCAATTTCAATTAAGGGTTATTCAATTACACTACGTTTATTACATTAGTTGAACCTCTGTTGTCTTAGGGGAAATTACACTGGTTGAATTACCAAACTAAAGGCTTACTCAGATTTAAAAAAAAAAAAAAGAAAGAAAATCAATTCAGGTGTGGTCAACCTCTCTTGATGTCATGTGTCCTTTTTTTAGATTCCTTGCATTAAACTTTTATAACTCACCCCCACTCTCTTCTCTCTTCCATCCCCTGCAGGATACACTACCGTCTCCACTGAAACCTTTGCTTCACCGTGCTGTCATGTCGGTGTCCCTGTCCAGCATCCCTGTAGTGCTGAAGGACAAGAGCTGCTACCAAGCCGGCATGCTGAAGGCCAGTCCCGCTCGAGGCTTCTACCCTGCCCCTCTCCCCGGCCCCCACCACTACATGGACTTCTTCCCGCGGACTCACAGCCTCCTCCACCCGCTCAAGTCCCTCGGTCGCCTGGTGTCGGACACCCAGGCATCAATGCCGCTCTACCTGCACGGCGGAGCCCCTCCGTTCCACCACCACGCCTCGGTCCTGCACGAACACATGTTGAGCGCCTCTGGCATCCCCTACCTCAGCCAGATGTTGGCCGGACACCCGCTGTACTCCAAACCAGAGGAGCTGGCTGCTGTGGTGACCGAGCACGCCGCTGGTCCGCTGTCCTCTGACTTCAACAGCCCGGCCAGTGAAAGGTCCTCATGTGCCTCCTCTTCTGCCAGCTCACCGCCTAAAGAGAGTCTATTTCGCCTCCGGAGCGCGGACCTATCGCAAGAAAAAACGCGCACGTCTTATAATTTTAGCGAGGATGACTTGTTCATGGTGCTCTACGGTTACTCCGGCAGCCAGGAGCGCAGCGTGGGTCACGCTATATCAGGGCTGGCCCTGCCCGATAAGTCAGGTGAGACTTGTGCTTAAGTTATTGGATGTTCATTTGGATTTAGATTTATAAATGACAAGATAAAACTGCATTCTTTGGCCTTGGTTTTCTCATCAAGCAAGGGAAAATAATCCCTAGACATGTCTAAAAATATGTGGAGATCAGTCTACTATTATTCTTGACTAAATTGCTTATCATTTTTAACAAATAATAATAATATTTAGTCACCAATACCTGCTTAAATTCCCGCAGAAATTGGATTAACGAACCCATGAATTGTGTTCATTTGTGTTTGCTTTCTTTTTCAGTATCTGGCTCTCGCGTTCTCTCACTGGACAAAGAAACACTTGAACTTCCAGAGGGTAAGACCTGCCAACTCACTTTTCATAAATCACCTTTAATTCTGTGTACCTGAATGATCGTGATGGCACTGGCTGAGATTTGACACTGCTTTGACACGGTGTTGCAGGGTTGACCATCGTCCAGGCAGTTTGGGGAAACGTCTCACACTGTGGAGTTTTCACAGACAAAAGCAGCATCCCCAAAGGGACGCGCTTCGGACCTTTCCAAGGAAAAATGGTCAATACCAGCGAGATTAAGACATACGACGACAACACTCTTATGTGGGAGGTAATGTGTTGCAATTATCTCCAAAGTCCTGTTCCAAGTTTGATCTATAGCCAATCAAAAAAAAAATGGTCTGATCTATTTAACTCTAACCCTAAAACATTATTTTCCTCCGTCAGGTGTTTGAAAACGGCCGGTTGAGTCATTTTGTTGACGGCAGGGGAGGCTCAGGGAACTGGATGTCGTTAGTGAAGTGCGCTCGTTTCCCAGAGGAGCAGAACCTCATTGCTGTACAGGTCCAGGATCAGATCTTCTATGAGGCCTGCAAAGAGATCCGGCCAGGGCAGGAGCTCCTGGTGTGGTATGGAGACTGCTACATGCAGTTCCTCGGCATCCCTCTCACCCTGAAAGACCACAGAGAGGACAGCACCGTGGTTCCTCTCACAGAAGGTCAGAGTCGAACCTTGTGTTGCTTTGAATCTTTGCTCAACGCTCCTTTGGTTAGTTTTTACCACCGTGCTAACATGATTTTTTTCTATATTTTCCCCAGATACTGGTGATGGTTTCAAGTGTGATAGGTGCGGGAAGGTGTTTGCATACAAGTACTACAGAGACAAGCATCTGAAGTACACGCGCTGCGTGGACCAGGGCGACAGGAAGTTCCCCTGTCACCTCTGCAACAGATCTTTCGAGAAGAGAGACAGATTAAGGATCCACATTTTACACGTTCACGAAAAACACAGGCCTCACAAGGTACTGAAATTGTGCGTGTGCATGTGTGTTGCATTTAGTGCAGGGCATCCATACCATCCCCATTCTGCAGACCATTACATCATTGCATTTTTGCGTCACGCAGTAAAGTCGATAGAGCATGCAAAAGTTGATGTGGTGCTGAAAGAACAGCTCCCTATCCAGCGTCTCTTAGAAACGGATGCTTCAGATTTTTATTAGGCCTCGTAAAAAGGCAAAATACTTTAAGTCCTTTAGTTGTTGGTAACCATATAGCCTAAAGCATCAAAACTGCACAGTATCATCAAAAATAGGTAAACAAATAAAAAAATAGAAACTTGTATACATCTATTATACATAATACACAACAGAATCCAACAAATGGGGATACACTCTTCCACACAAAAATTTTTAATTATTTAAAGTTAGTTTGACTTCCAAAAAAGATATGACAAATTGAACTGGCTGAATAACTTTTACCCATTCTAATTTGTCTGATCCGCAGTGCTCAGTGTGCGGAAAGAGTTTCTCCCAGTCGTCCAGTCTCAACAAACACATGCGGGTGCATTCTGGAGAACGGCCATACAAGTGTGTCTACTGCAATAAGGTAAGAAGCCTTTTATACATTGTGCCACATTTATCAGAAGTAAGCATATTAATTATTTGGTGACTGTTTACTTTTTACTACTTTAAACTGAAATATTCTTTAAATAAATATTATTTTAAACTCAAATTCAGTACTTGTTTTTATTTATTTTAAGTTACATCGTTATTGCTGAACAGAAGAGCCATACGTCTCCTTGTTTCCGCTCCAGACTTAATGGAAGTGTGTGTCATGAATGTTTTGTTTCCTTCTACTCCTGCTCACTTCTCTTCTTCTACGCATCTTTTAAAACCCGCAGCCCGCATTTTAGATCCATTTAGTGCTTCCTCGTTTCACGGTGAATTTGGCGCGAGCCCCTCATTATTGTTGCTTTTGAAGGGCACGCTCCGCTGAGACACTTACATGCTAATTATCGCCAGATGTACACCCACCCTTTTGTCTGCCGAGATTATACTTTTAATTTACGGCCCGTGGAATGAGCAGAAGTTTTTTTGTCATTTCTTCTCGATGTCCTCCCCCCTTTTATGCACCCGGAGAAGGTTTTGTTTAACCTAATCCCCTCTCTCCTTATCGGGACAATGTAAGCAGTAGCCTAGGCCAAGAGACCGGAGGGTCGCAGGCTTTAGAGCTGAGGACGCTGAAAAGAAAGCGGAAACAAAATGTATTATAATCGTTACATAAAGTCATTAAACGGTATAAAATGCAATTGCTAAACTCTTCACCTACTAAAATGTGTTCATCCCCCCCGCCCCCAGGCCTTCACTGCCTCCAGTATTCTGCGAACACACATCCGCCAGCACTCCGGAGAGCGGCCCTTCAAGTGCAAGCACTGCGGGAAGGCCTTCGCCTCCCACGCCGCCCACGACAGCCACGTCAGGCGGACCCACGCAAAGGACAAGCCCCTTCCCTGCGACCTGTGCGGAGCGTCTTTTCAGGAGGAACGGGAATTTAAATATCACATGGAAAGTCACAAAAGTAAGAACATTTTTTAAAAACAATATATAGGAGTTATGGGCCTCACAGGATCCCGATTGAATTTAGCATTATTATATGGCAGATTCACCCAAGTTTCTTTTTATCTTTTTATTTTGTGAATATAATTCGAAATTGGTTATTTGAAGTGATATAACAAATGCAAGGTAGCCTAAAAAATTAGGCTAAAGTCATTTAAACAATCGAAAAGTCAGAGGAATAGAAGTATACCATTTAGACTAATATCACCTCTATAAGGCAAATGTGTTATTACCATACATGTGGGACTCGTGTCTTCAAATGGCGGCAAATGTGTAGGAATGAATGCTTTAAAAAATGCAGTCTGTTAAAGGCTATGGTGTTGGTTTCTTCCCTGATCCATAAGCAGCTTTTTGTCACTTTCTTATCAATACTGAAGAATACATATTTTAGGCTGCAAAATAAAACAAATTGCATTGCTTCCGCCTTGAAAACTGTTTATTTTATTGAGCCAATTTCTCGCTCTGCAGACAGGCACATCTTGGACAGCACGGTTCTTCCGTCTTCTCCAGGGAGTGGATTACAGGAGGACACCGTGTTGAAGGACAATCCAAAAATACAGAAGAACGCCGGACAAAACTGTCCTTACACCGGGTTAACAGTTAACCAGTTAAATCCAGAATATCGGCCCTGGAACTAGTCTCTCTCTGAGCTCAACTGTAGCCTACTCAGTAAACCTGACAAAGAAAACTATTCTAATTGTGTGGAGGATTTTAGACGATAGGCTAAAAATATCACAAAAGACTACATCTATATAGGAACAGTTTGGTAATACCATGAGAGATTAATAAATATGGCCTACAATAAGGTAGAATCTTGTGGTTTTTCTTTATGTAAATGCAGATTAAGATAAGAAAATGTTCTATGTCTATTTAAGGCTCATCATAATTTAAATTGTTGGAAAAAATGTGTCTAAATCTATTGATAATATGTTAAAATATGTGTTCTGTTTTGTGGCTTAAAGCTTTCAATCTGCAATGATTTTGCATTATTATAACAACGGTTATTATTATTATTATTATTATTATTATTATTATTATTATTATTATTACGTTGGGTTTTCTTGCATCGACACACGCTTGAAAAGCAAAGCTTTTTTATCATTGTAGATTTGAGCCTATTTGTGTATAAAATAAATGTTATACCCTCTCTTAATTTATAATGTATGATAATATTTTTTACTGTACTGTAAGGCTGTAAAGCAATCGAAAGTGTCCTCGTTTGTTCTCTATGAACGTCTGCTTTTTCATGATTAACAAATAAAATCACCGCATGGAAACAAGATTGTTTGTTTTGGTTTATGCCGGAATTGTGCAAGTCTTCCATTAAAATCTCAGTTGAGAAGAAATAAATTGGTTAAAACGAATTAATACAGCACAGACATTCCCTTTGGGCTACATGAGTGTCCCTCTGTACATGCAGTTATATTTGTGAGTGAAACAGGAAAGATTTGATTCACTTCAGCAGTTTAATGAAATCCATTACATGTTATTTCATCAGTTATATGTATATTTTTTGACATTTTGTTAAGTCATCTCTCCAAAAGGGTTATTATGGTGTCCATCAGTCTTGTTAATTAGTCAGTTGCATTTGTGTTTTTGGTTGTGTGTGTGTGTGTGTGTGTGTGTGTGTGTGTGTGTGTGTGTGTGTGTGTGTGTGTGTGTGTGTGTGTGTGTGTGTGTGTGTGTGTGTGTGTGTGTCTCTGTATGCATCCACTGGTGTGTTTGTATAGAGCCAAGTGATGGATTGGAGACGGCATGCTCACAGTAAAAATGAACAAACCCCACTGGACCAAATGAATGACAATAGAGTGCAGCAGTAAGGTGGTCTATTGCTCCACACACAAAGGAGCTCCCAGTGACTGACATCTGCCCTCACACTGTCACCAACTGTCCCACATGCGTTGTCCTGAGAGAGAGAGAGAAAGAGAGAGAGAGAGAGAGAGAGAGATATAGATAGATAGATAGATAGATAGATAGATAGATAGATAGATAGATAGATAGATAGATAGATAGATAAATGGTAATCTGTGACAGATTGTGTGTGTGTGTGCGCACGCATGTGTTAATTTGAGAAAAGTCCCAATTGGTAGTGGTGGTGGCAGCAGCCTTTGTCTCAGTGCTCTGTTATGTCACCTTTAACCTCTGGGTCACCATACTTCACACTGAGGGCATGCAGTCAGACACAACAACGCTGTGACAGTGCTAAGTGAGAACAAAGATTCAAGCATTGGGAGGTTAGAAATAAGCAAAAAAGGCAAGAAAGAGGGAAGTGATTTTAAACTCCACTCTTCCACGAAGCATACAATATATAAGCTTGCATGATGTAGAGCTGAACTCTTCCTGTTTTGCCATCAGATCAGAGTGACAAAGCTCTCCTTTTCTGTACAGCCTCTCTGTTTATTTTCTCTAACGGATTGACAGCAGCCTTCCAGGTCAGGGGTCACCTCCTCACTGAATGTTTAACAGCCTCCTTCTGCCTTCAAATAGCCAAAATATGGATGCTTGAACAAGTGTAGATCACCCTTCGCCTCCCATGTATACGACCCCCGAGCCTCTACGAGGGGCCTGCTGTGAAAAGAGAGGATACTCCCCTTTGTGGCCCTCCAGGAGCAGAGGGGTGGAGGAGAGGGATGGGACAGAAACAAAGACAAAAAGAAAGACAGAAGGAGAAAAAAGGAGAATGAGCTGCCAGAACTGAAATACTGAGATTGTTAGCGAGCCGTGCTAAAAGACGGGTTTTACTAGCACCTCTGTGATTGGCTGATTTAGAACTCAACTGCTTCAGCGTGGAAGAATTTTTATCCAGGTCGTTTATACAGATTGATTTCACACTTAACCTCCTGGCCAGTTAAAAGGGCCTCTGGAGGGCTATCCTTCAGATTAATCTCTATATTAATGTGATATTAATGATAGGAGCTCTGGAGTTTTATGGCTGCTGAGGTTAATTCCCTCTGAGGTTGAAGCAATCGGCCATAACTCAACAACAAAACAATGTATGATGTCATCTCATGAATGCTGCCACAACTGAATCGTTGGATCAATTAGTAATGTCTGTTGATATAAAGGAGAGATTGCTGTTGCAGGGTTGTGCAGGGATAGGTTTACCACCTGTATACTTCATGCTTGTAAAATGCATTTCTTCATACAGCATGATTGATAGATCTCTTCTCTTGTCTTCCTCTCTGTCTGCTAAGCTAGTGGAGCTGAGTGTTCAAATGCTCTGATGTATTAGCTACTATTGATTGCTTAATAGCTGTGTGTGTGTGTGTGTGTGTGTGTGTGTGTGTGTGTGTGTGTGTGTGTGTGTGTGTGTGTGTGTGTGTGTGTGTGTGTGTGTGTGTGTGTGTGTGTGTGTGTGTGTGTGTGTGTGTGTGTGTGTGTGTGTGCGCTGTAGTCTGGCTGACGTTGAGGCTAGCCCCTGGTTCCAGACAGGCCTCAGCTGAGTGGACTCATAAACTATAACCACACCAGCTCTCTGTCCGCCTGTGCCTCAGTCTGCCTCAAACCACACGAAAACTCAGCGACGATTAAGAAGAAGGAGAATTCGTAAACGTGCTACTTTTTAATGCAATAGGCTTAATCTCACAGTGAATGTGACACCTGGCCCCTCTGTGTCCCTTAATATAGCAGCGTATATACCCCTTCAAAAACGTTGTGTTTTGGGGGCATTCATGCTCAGCTGACTCACGTTCTGAGCTTACATCCACACCCAGGGTTTTTCTTCCTGTCTCTCTCAGTTTATGTGTCTCTTTCGACTGAAAAAAGTTTCATGTATTTATGAATTGATGAAAGATCAGCCTAACTGAAACTGTGCAATTTATGAATTCTACATAGGTGTGGATTGTGGAAGGAGTTTACTAGGCCCAATGGTGATGACACTTTATCCAAATCTATACCAAACTGTTCCTCCAAGTACAAAGTAAGTATGTTGTTACAAAATATTATTTACTATTTTCTTCACTTTAATTAAAACACTTTGAATTGCTTTTGTTTAAAAGATGCTACACAAATAAACTTGCCTTGCCGTCTTTGGATTTAATTTTGTTCAGTTTCAGAAGACATGAGAATAAATGCAGTTGGTTTGGGAGCTATATTTTTCTATCTGGTTTAGCTTTGCTGCATTTCTAATACCAGCCTTTACTCTGAATTCTAGTTTTAATTCGGTCACACAATGGTTATCTGTGTGACTCCTGCCTTTAAAGAAACATTTGAGTTAAGTCATTTAAGTTTAAAAGGATCCACTGAGGCCCCTCCCCCATTTTCCCACAGTCAAGAGATGAGGCAGAAAAGCTTGTGTCCTGCCATTCATGCCTCAGGTTGGAGCTGTTGTATGCTGTGATTTCCACTGGGACAGTGGACAGTACAGCACGAGACACACACACAGAGGCTCAGCAGCCCGCATGCTGAAAGGCAGATCAAACACTCTGCAAAGCCTCTCCATATTGCTGCCCAGCACTGAGTGTGTGTGTGCGTGTGTGTTTGCATGTGTGTGTGTGTGTGTGTGTGTGTGTGTGTGTGTGTGTGTGTGTGTGTGTGTGTGTGTGTGTGTGTGTGTGTGTGTGTGTGTGTGTGTGTGTGTGTGTGTGTGTGTGTGTGTGTGTGTGTTCTTGGTGGGATTGATGAATGAGAAGGACAGATGGTCTTATCCTTTTCTGTGGGGGCTGGTGTGAGGTTCCACTGTGGTCCCATGGGGCAACATATTTTGTCCTACCCCCCCAAGCGCGCACACACACACACACACACACACACACACACACACACACACACACAAACCCCCAGAAAGTATACCTATACCTGAGTATATCTATCTATCTATCTATCTATCTATCTATCTATCTATCTATCTATCTATCTATCTATCTATCTATCTATTTCCTTGAGCTGTTTGAACTATCTAACCTCTGACGGACTGCCGGGCTCTTCTTTTCCGCCGATTCATATGCAACGATGCTGAATGGAGTAAATCTGCTTGTAGGTTGACATCTGGCATTGTCATTCGGGATGTTAGAAAGTGTTATAGGGTTCTTCTCCCCATGCGTTGCGCTTTACAATAGTTCTCGGTGTGCTATTTGTGTGTCTTTATGCGAAAGGGTATTGTATGTACCCAACTGTTATTCCTGTGGGTGTTGAAGCGAGCAGTTACTGTTACAGTACTCCCTACCTCCCTCCCTCTCTCTCATGCACTTCTGTTTCTGAATCACCCAACATTTCTTAATCCCCTCTGTTTGGGTGTTTCTATGTTTTCAATTTTGAATAAATTGCCAGAAATTGCATCCTGATGCTGCCTTTCCAACAAAAAAATCATGCAAATGATGTACATGTATGTTATGCTCTGATAGACTGTGACCATGTAATTCCCATGTGACAGTTGCCTCATGCTTTTGGCTGCCCCTGTTGTGCCAGGGTCTATTCTCAGGCGATTGTTTCTCTCGGTGGGGTAGAGGTCTTGAAAGGCCCTGGGATGTCTTAAATTGATACTTTAGGACAGTTGGACCACATGCTGCTACAACACTATTGGCCAGAGGAAAGACACACACTGGTGCAGGCTTGCATAAATCCACTGATGTGAAAGTTCAGGAATCTTAACATTTAGACATTTGTATTCTGTTTGTCATAACGTTTTCTACAGGCAGTTTGAGGTGCAATAAAACATAGTTTTCAGAGATCAGAGGGAGATAGAAATGTAAAAAAATAAAACCTAAGAACGTGTATTTTCTACCAGTAAAAGGACAGCATGTGTTGTCCCTGAGGGAAGGATTTACAACATATGGACACTGTACTCCTGCCACATGCACATCCATGCACAGACGATGTGACCTCCCTGCCTCTGAAGAGGTTTGCTGTTAGTTCAACTAATCCTAACTAAGCTGTCCATTTAAATGAACACTCAGAGGGCAACACTCACGTATGGCAGACATTAATTCTGCACTATCCTGTCAAACAGAGATCTGTTTGCTTTCTCTCTGTTACTGTTGGAGAGGGGGAGAAAGATGGATATGGAGTGTGTTTCATATATTTGAGAAAAAGGAATAAGTATGCCATATGTATCTTATGTTTGTAAGTATGGTATGAACAGACAGCAAGAAGTAGTGAAGTAAGTGGGAGATTTCAACCCTTTTGAAGTGGATTAGCTATTAAGCGCTCTTGTCTTTTCCTCACTCGTTCCCTTCATCTCCTCTTCCTGGAGAATGCACAGTCACCAGACACACAGGACAGCTGATGATTGATTTCCCCGTGGACCAATATGAGAGTAGAGGAGTGAGCCACACAGTGCACCATAACCCTTGTAAACTAAGCCCTCATATGCACATAAACTCCAATGCACAGGGTTATGTGTGTGCAATGAACCAAAATCTACACATGCATGCCTATATATGTGTTCACACACACACACACACACACACACACACACACACACACACACACACACACACACACACACAGTGTTAGACAGAGAAGTGCAGGTCAGCTACATATCCATCAATAGCTGTCAGTCACATTTAACAAAGTGAACAGCGCAGAGACAAGAGAGGACAACTGCTTTATCAGCTAGTTAGTTACCTCCTCCTCTCATCACCACCTCGCCCTCTCTAATCACTGTAATACTGCCTCTCTATCAACTTAGAGTCTGATTTGGGAAGCCAGCGCTGTAGCTAAAAGAAGTTAGTGTGTGAGGCAGCAAAGGATTAAGTCCAGGGGGTTCTTTTGAGTCTAAGTTTGTTAGTGATTCCTTTACATTGCCTCCCTTGAGTGAGGATAATTTCATACTGTCTTACAGAAGTGTAAATCTAAATGTCTTTAGTTCTTATATAAGTTGGCGTGAGTTTCACTGTCAGTTCCATATGTTAAACAGTGGCCAAAATCAAAATGTAACCATGCCCTGACATGTATGCATGTCATGTATGCAACTGCCGGGAACAGGCCAGCAACTCATTTAGAAGCTACTGACATTTTTAATCCTCACACTAGGATGTCAGAGTCAATATCCTCCTCTTTCAGTGTCTACTCCTTCCTTCCACTGCCTTTAAAAAAAAAACACAGTTTACCAACCAGGTAATATAGTCTCTGTTGCTCACAGCCACACTACTATTGTTTACGGGACAATTGACCGTGACCCCAGGCAGCTCCCAAAGGTCTGCATAGGTCAAAGGCTAGAAGATGCTAAAAGGCCCAGGGGTGTGGATATTTAGCAGCTACCTCAGGGCAGGAATGACTGTTTAAGCACCTGATGCTTTGCATTGGTGCCAAACATTAGTAGCTGAAAGGTCTTAAACCTGCTCATCCAGGAGACAAGAGGCAATGATTCAACAGTGTGTGTGTGTTGACAGTGATGGAGATGAAAACTGGGAAGGATGAGGCGGCTACTGAGTGCACTACCACAGCTAAGAGTCAATATGTACTTCTGTTGGTTTGTCATGCTGTGTGTGAATGTTCCTCAGTGCATTGTCTGCCCATGTCTGCGATTGTGTATGCGTGCTCTGACGCAGGGAAATAGAGTGTCTTGGCCCTGAAGCCACAGCTCCCCCCCCCCCCCCCCCCCCGCCTTCCAACTCTCCACCCCCAACACTGAGTCATGATGGCTTTTTGACAGTAGAGCCGGAAGACAAATGCCCCCCGTCCTGCTGAAACATTCATGAAGCCTTATGACCCTCTCCTCCACCTAATGTACCCTAACAGGCCTTTATGGCTTCTCTCTAGCCTAGCGCCACCTTAGTGCTGCTTCCCGGCATCTAACTTCTTAACACCCTGCCACCGCTGGTCTTTTATGCCCTTTCAGCAGTCTGCTGGAGAAGCCTCGCCCTGGTGGGTTTCCTAAGCGGACAAAGGATGGCTGCAGCACAATATCCCCGAGACATCCATTAAATCAAGCTGCAGGTATGCGGTTGGTATGTCTCAGCTGACTTTGTTGTATGCTTCCAGTGTCATGTTGTTTCCCCCTACTTTGCTTTCCTCTCCTTCACGTGTGGTCATTGACAGTCTTTGTAATCGGACTCCTAAGGGGGTGCATTGATCTGTTAAGATTGTCACTTTAAAAAGGCCACATTAGGGTTTAAGGTTTGACAGTTGATAGCAACATCCTTTAGTGTTGGGACACGTTTAAATGTGACTCAAAGAGCAAGGGAAATAAGGTTGGTAGGTTGTAGGGTAGGAGGAAAGGACTGTGGACAAGAAACTTTAAGAAAGAGAGCGAGAAAGCAAGACGAGACACAAAAGACACAAAATCTAGCTATTGAGCAGAGTGACCTCAGCTTATCATTGGGACTGGACACTGCGTCCTCTGTGTGTGTCCACCCTGTGTAGGTCCACAGGGACATCAGGCCCAAGCAGTGTGTTTTACTATTCTCCTGGCCTCCCCACTGTGTTTACCTCTCCGTGGTAAAAATGCCATATGCTAAATGGGCTTGTGTTACGGCTCCCGTTACACAAGTGGTCCGTCTGCCCCACACACACACTCCAACATCAAGCACCACTGATATCTAAGCCATATTCACGCATATAAAGTGGAGCTCCATTGATCTGTTTATGCTTTTTTAACAATCTTCCAACACTGGAGATTCATCTCAGCCACAGACAATCTTCTGATGGTCATTGATTCATCTGGTAACATCAGGCCAATTAATTAGTGGTGTCAGTCATTGCTGTTTTGTTTGTAGTCAATCATTATCAAAGCATTATCAGTTACCATGTGACATTTGCCATTCCAATAATGCAATAATGCAACTCCATAAATACTGCAGTTTGTTTTATTTTAACTAAATATTCATTACTAAAAAAAAAGACACAAACCCTCACTTAATACAAACTACACATCCCAGACTACTTTATTGACGATGTTCTTATTGACTGAGGTAAAAGAAGTCACAGAGGATGGCTCAGACTCAAGATACGGTAAGAGTCAGTCTATATTTCTGATAATGTACATTCATCAGAGGAAAACTGCAGAGCTCTGCAAGTATTTTCTTCACTTCAGGATTTAGTGGTGCCTGCTAAGTGTCCAGACTGTGTATAAAACCCTGGCTTTTTATTAAATGGATTTTTAAATAGATTATTCTACATGTCAACCTTCTCCTTTTTAATCATGCTTTCTGTCTTCATGCATATCGACAACGAACAACATATCAAAGTATGTACCTTGGGTGCACAGGTTGGAATGCAACAAGGGATTCCTCAAATATATGCAAAGAATGTTTCAATGCAAAAAATAAATAAAATCAATGCACATGTGAAATATTGATTTAAACAACAACGGAGATGTAAATATTGAATACATTATGTATACATAATATTGCATTACTTCTTATGTAAAAATGTGTATCTGTATTGTCCCTGTTAAATACACTAGAGAGAAAAAACCCATTGCTATCGCTTTTTCTTTTGTTAATCCACATTTTTGCACAAGATGAAATCAAATGTTTTCACACAGTGTTTTATTTTTTTTAGTCCACTTGTCAAACTAAAACATCCGGCAAAGCATGAAGGGAAATCAAAAAAGCATAAGATATCATATCAATATATTTCACTTACTATGAAACATTTTTATTTAGTATAGCAATGAAGGTCTCTGATAAAAGAGTAGAGGCACAATTCTGAGCATTATGTGCATGAAAAAAAGCCAGAAAAAGTTCTCTAATGGATTACTGTAAGCATGTTCAACCTCTCCACTATCTTGTGAAATAGTTCATCTGGATTCTTTGCAGCAGTTGTAATGATAACGATAACATCAGGAAAAGATAGAGATAGCAAAATGCTCCTATGTACATATTACCCTGCCAAAAAACAAAAACAGGTGTGATGATCGTTAATCTTCCTAAAATTCTGGGAAACACAAAACTAAACACAGTGAAACCTTTAGTGCAAACAGTATTTCTGCATTAGCACCCCTCATTTCATCATTTCTAGATTTACCTCTGGTCCTTCTCTCCAACCTCTCATGCCCACACCGCTCTGTGAGCTCCAGCAGCAGATCAATGTCTCTGAAATGGAGCCGACCTACAGTCACATTAATGGTGCGCATCATAAAGGGCTCTTCCCAGAAGACCTTCCTGCTCACACTCTCACACATGCTCCAAACACAACAGCCAGCAGAGGGGAAACAAAGGTCAATACAGGCTATCCTGCACCAAGTCTTGTTTAGCCTAGCCAGGCCTGCTAACAGTTAAAGGCTTACATTACCAAGTCCTGTTCATTAAGGACCCTGACAAAACCAGAGATAGTTCTCAGACACAAGGGCGTATTGAGGGGATATCAGATGATCGGCATCTTCTCTGCAACAGGAAGCATCTGTTTTCTTGACATGAAAAATGAATCAAACACCTTTCAGCTCTGTTTTGTGTGTGTGTATCACTGACCACAATACATCAATACTGGAACCTCTTACCATAAAAGACTGAATCTGCAGCACAAAAAATGATCAATATTGGAATGTGAAGAGTGGAAAACGTGTTTTTTTTTCTGTCTGCTCCGGGGTGCAGACAGACACATGGCACCTTCCTCAGTCATAATCTCCTATTCAAAGGATTATCAGTTAAGATGTCACCTTCATACAATGTCTGTCCAGCACTGTATGGGCTACAGGCATGCTGACTGCTTCCATTGGTGGTTGAATTAGCTTCAATGATGAGCCTCTCATTTCTAAAGGCCCTGGTGGAGCTGAAAGGCCTCCTCAGGGGAATAAGGTTTAGATGTAACCTTTCATCCGCTGCCTTCTGGATGCTGGAGGTCTTTTGAGTGTAAATGAGTAGTGGAAGCTAATACATGAGGGGTATTCTTTGTGGGGAAATAGTTAGAATATTGCTGAATGATTGGCTTGAGCTCCAAAACAAATTGGCAGTTTAGTTGTGTGTTTTTTGCAGCGTGTAAAGCCAAATTAACAGTTTTTTGTTTAGTTTTTTTTAATTGACACAACTCGACACAAACATAGAAAAGATTATTTTTAGATTTAGATTAGAACAAAAATAGAATATAAAATAGAAATTTGTGTGAAAGTAATACCCATCTTTCCATGATTCTGTTTCTAACTAAAGTCTTTCCATGACATCAAGTACCTTATCCATTGCTCAAAATGTGGGCATCTGGCTTTCATAAGGAGACCATATTGTGAGGTTTGTCTGCAATTTGAAGCAAAATACTTAATAGATAACTCAACTTATTGTCTGATATGTTTTAAGGAAGGATACCAAAGATAAAAAGTGCTGTTCAGAGTCAAATTGACACACAAAACTTTATCTTTTCTGTGGACATTTAGACAATTATCTAGTTTAGGTCAGTCCTTGTTTTGACCTGCCATTTAAATTCCCACCATGTCAATCCCTTTTTTTACTCTTTGTGCTGACTTAATAAGCATTTTACATTTACATTTCAACCTAAATAAGTTTACAAATGCAGCCATATTTATCATGAAAGTCACAGGAAGACTGATTCTAAAGCCTCTGCAACTGAAAGTAATGCACAAAATCAATCCACCTATCTCCACAGAGCAACAGGATTGGTTACACACGCTAATCATGTGTGTTGATGTCATCCCTGCTGCCAGCGTGGATCAGCAGAAGCAGCAGCGGTTTCCTCTCTGTCCTTGCAGTGTTCGAGCCCAGCGCCTTATTGATCACAATGAGTAAGTTAATAAGCTTTAGCCTCATTCATCAGCAGGGTAGAGACTGGAACTGCACACGGCAGGCTTAATCAAGTCATCAGTGCCCGTCAAGCATGAACACAGTAATTAAAGGAAAAGGGAACACGGAGATGAGGAGAGAGGAGAGGAGCAGGGGTCTATAGGGTTCGCCTTGGAAAGAGATAGAGAACTTCAGCGCTCCATTTATAAAGCACCGATTTATAAAGACAGCGGCTGAGGAGCGACAGTTAGATTAATCACTCTATCTTTTCTGCCTTATATAGCTCTCACATTAATCCGGCCGCAGTTAATCAACAGCTGAAATACAATCAGCCAGGTGATCCAAACAGTGACCTGACGACAGACAATTCATCCCGCCTCGAGTAGACCCTCCACACATAAATAAGACAAAGAACAACCCCCTCTCCCCTCCTAATGACACACACAGATGAGGAAATCACCAATAATCACCACCATCATCCTTGATATTTCACCACTGCAACAGAAATGCCACGTGAGACCAGAAGGATGAGCTCATTTGGCTTTCTTGGTCAAATTTACAGCAGCAGTAGCAGCTGTGAGCGATGCTGCTCCTCTGCAAACAAAAGTCATCAGTCCTGTCTGGAGCAGAGGAGGAGAAAGAGTGGCCTACAGGCCCTGATTTAGAGAATGAGATGTGGATCCTTGCTGTTGCCACAGAGGTAACTGTGTGTGAGTTATGCAAACTGGAGCTGCTCTGTAAGGTCGGGGCCAGACAACTGCGATAGGCATCCTGCTTTGGACGGTGTTTTAAAGGACTTTTATTTTTAAGTCTGTCGTAAAACAATACTCATATTATTAGTATACAAATATTTGAGCTATGATCCCATTAACTTGGTTAAATCGTTTTTTAAACTGAGAATTAAATTGGAAAAGTGCAGATGTTGTTTATCACTGGCAGGGTTAGAATTGTGTAGAAAATTCTCTGATGAAGGTTTTTAATTTCTCCATGTTAGCCCTGTTCTCCTTAAAAGAGTTTAAAGGGCCAGTTCACCCCAATAAAAAAAAGATATACAGTAGTTTTACCATTTTGGTTGTATCTACTGAGGTTTTCAGGTATCCGTCACTGAGAATTTCCCCACCTTCCCAATACTCAGAGCATTTTAAATATCAGCAGTAACTTCCCTTGCTAATAACAACGTCCTGGTTACTCTGGAAAATGCACAGATCTCTCAATTTTTATTGGCACTATTTTCTGCCGAAACAAATCAAAAAGCCTCCGCAGATGAAACTCAGACTCTCTGTTGCTAGATACCTCTAAGGAAAGGAAATTATAGAAAGGAAAGAAATTATAGAAAGTATTTTACTCTCCCCTTTACCTTTTCAACTACAGAACAGTCACTGTAATGCCTCTTTATTTATCTTTTGTGTGTCATCCCTGCTGCAGTCCATGTGTTAATATGTTAGTGTGTGTCTGTAATCTGCGAGGAGCGGGCCTCACTCAGGTGCTCCTATCCCCCTGTGCCCTATTAGCCTTAAACCTGACCATTAGGCTGTCCCTTAAAAAAACACACCTAATGAAGGCAGCTCCCACACTGAGTGTCCATTAATTGTGACTGTTGTTGTCCTGTAACCCATCTCCTGCTGGACGCAAAGCTCTGAGCGGAGGTGTGTGTGTGTGTGTGTGTGTGTGTGTGTGTGTGTGTGTGTGTGTGTGTGTGTGTGTTGTCGCCAGTATGGCTGCTGTGGTGAGGAAGCTGACAGGTAACATTAGCGTCACAGGTGGTCATGGAGGCATGCAAGTGCCATAAATGCTGCACACACACACACGCACACACACACACACACACAAGAGTGGGAACACACACGCACATACCCACACACACATTACACATTCAAAAAGAGTTGATGGCACTATTGCTACCTGTTTAACTTAATTAGTATTCCCTCTAAAGTATATAGATTTAATACAAGTTACACCTGGCAATTAAAAAATAACATGCAATGGAACAAATAGCAGTTTATCACTCAAACATCAGGTCCGTTTTTCCATTGAACACATTTCCTGGACAAAATCAAACCATTACATAATTCCTTGTTATGTTATAGCTTTTCTGGTGCTTGCATGCAACATTTGAGTCAAGGATCTCTTGGTTTGGTGTTCCCAAAGAATAGTAAATCCCATCATGTCTTTCAGGACTGTATTGTCCCAAAAATGGTTTGGTTTTGTCTAACTCAGTAAATTACTTCATCTTTTTCATACTTCATTGCAGAAATGACATGACCATGAATGGTCAGTTTTTAAGATGCATATATACTCCAGTCAATTACAACAAAATGACAAAAATAAATACATATGATGGGATTCTCCTCCTGATATCTTAATTGGTCCAACATCTCAACTTAAACTTTACCCTCCTCCTCTCCCCGGTCTCTCTAATCACACAGCGCAGTGGACAGACTGAAAACTGTTACCCCTCTGGGACTCAAACCAACAACCGCAATCACAACTCGCTTTACAACTCATAATTAGCACAGGGAGCACATCTCCCATTTGGGTAGACAGTGTAAAACACACACACACACACACACACAAAAGCAACAAATATGTGCCTAAAGTGTGCTGATAATCCTCTAGGAGGATCATACCATGGGCATATGCGTTGTGCCTGTGAACACATGTGCTCGAACAGGCACACACTCCCACAGAGCAACTCAATTACAGCACGAGTCCTTCATAGATCTGTTATCTTATCTGATTGCCAGATCACTTGATCGATAGAGAACAACTACAGAGGGTTTATTTGTCTGCCGATCATTAATGTGGGTCCTGCAGTGCAGATAAAGAGCACCAGTGGAAACCCGTTGAAGTGCTCCGACACAGCTTAGCAGCACAAACAAGGCCAGAAGAAGATGTGTGTGTGATTCTGTGTTGTAGATTATGTTTTGTTAGAGGGATTACACTTGCAAACCAAATATAGAAGCACTGGCTTTAAGGTTTTCCTTAAAGCAGTTTACAGTAAAAAACACACACTCTATCTCAGATAGCAATTGCCCTCACTGTATTGATCCCCATATAATCATTGACAGGGCATTCTCTGAATGACTAGCATGAGATTCAATTAAAGGCACAGCCCATTGATGATTTCTTTTTTTCATCCACCCTCTGTAACACCATCTCCCTCATTGCCTCAATGGCAACACTGTGCCTCCCCAATTAATGGGTAACTAATAAATTAAATGAATGGCCACAAAGGGTTGTGATGAGAGGGGCCAGGCTCTAAGCACTGAGGCGCGAGGCAGCACACTCCAGTGTTTGCATTAAAGTGTTATATATAAAAGTTTGTCCCCATTGTACGCCATGCTTCCTGGCCCACGCCGGGGCTTACTGTCACAGGGCTAATTGTGCCTCTTTTTAGTCCCTTTGTGGTGCAGCACACTTCTCTTGTGTGTGGGGCGGAGGGGGTGCAAGAGAGACACCCTTTTGGAGGGGTTTGGGGGTGGGTCGAGGGACAAGGAGGAGGGTGAGTGTTGGTAATAATGAAGGAGCAGGCACGTATGATCAACAATGGATCCCCCGGATTATGGTCCGGACAAAGACAGTGTTGCAGTAATTACAGTGCAAACACTGCTCTGTGTGTGTGTGTGTGTGTGTGTGTGTGTGTGTGTGAGTGTGTGGGGGGGGGGGAGGGACAGGGGCAGAAGGCATTGCTCTATTAGCAGCTGTGTCTCAAGAACCTGACCACTGTAAGAGGAGGATGTGTGGGGCCTTTCGGATGATCCAGAAGAAGGATGGACAACAATAAAAGACAGACCTTCATTTTGGGGCTATTTTCAGTAGAAAATAGACTCATTTTTTATAATCCATTAAAAGTCGAAAACCAACAATGTCTCTGTTTCTCAATATTCTAAGACATCCCGACCCCATGGCTCTCAGCCCCAAGCCCATTTGTTCCTACTGAAAAAGTAAATCTTTAAAAATCGATCACAAATATATAGTTTCATTTTTTGAAATGGCGTAAAAATGTTCAAGGCATTGAAGTTTTTAGCAAACGTTACTTAAGAAGGAGTAAATAGCATTGTTATTAGGGACTATTTTCAGCGGAGGAGGGTGAAAGAGAGACAGCCTTTTGCAGGAGTTCAGTGCGTGTATAGGGACATGGGCGATGTATGAGGATTTGATTCAAAATAAATTACATTGCCCATGTTCATCGTAATGAAGGAACATGTCAGCCAGTGCAACGTGTTGTTAACAACTTTTGCTAATGTTGCATACTTGTACTTACTCCGTGTCTCTTTGAATGTTTTAAATGTCCCAGCACACATAATCCCACAAATGTGTTCTATGTTATGATTCAGAAAACCCCACGGCCACACACTCAACTACTGTTAAGACTCCCTAACTGCCTCCCTTTCAATTATTGGTGATTTTTAGGTTGGGGTTTAAACAATGACAGACTGTACAAAAACACACATGCAAAAGTGGTTGTTGCACTGCTACCACAGCATACTGAGTTTCCCAACTCTGTGAGCAGAAACACACTTGAGAAAAGGAAATTAATCAGCTGCTCAGTTGGGGATTGATCTTAAGCCCCGGTATGCATGGAATGATGTCATCAAAACTTTACAAGTTGTCAAACTAAGGCTTTAGGCCCCAGCTAATCAGTTTCATTGAAATGCCCCCATTCCTTTCATCCCCTATCCATCCATGTCTCCCTCTGTCTGCACTTCCATCCAGCCTTCCTGCAGTTTAGGCTGATTATCAGGAGTGGTCCATTTACAGTATGGCTGTAATTAGTGGGATGAGCTGAGCAGAAGGATCCTCTTCAGGGGTTAAGAAGGCACACGCTCTAGTACCTGGCTTCTGAGGAGCTGATGTGTGTCTGGGTGGTATGACAACATGAGAAAGGGATTTCCCTTTGAATTCATCCAAGCAGGGCCCACCCTGCAGAGGAAAATAGGTGCACCACAGCTGGGTAACATACACGTTTTCATCAGCAGCTGTCCCAAAAACTCAATTTTAGTTCACATGCTGTTGTCGTGATCTGATATCTGAAATATGTCATTCAGCAATGTAAGCAACAGGAAGGAATGTAACAAATGATATAACAAAGCTGCATTAGTCTCAGCAGACAGATTAGTCATTTTCCTTCCAAAGTTCTGCATCCAAAAAGTATTTGTTGCTGGTTAATTATCAGTGAATACAGGCATTACAATTACTTCACTGCTATCTTTAGCAATCATGCTTGCTTTTACAAACAAAAACTAAAGTTTAGCATAGGATAAAAACAAATATACAAAGATACAGCACACACAAACACACACATACACACACACACACACACACACACACACACACACACACACACACACACACACACACACACACACACACACACACACACACACACACACACACACACACATACTGTGCATTATATTGGGACCTATGTAACATACTCCAGCAGTCAAAAGTTCCTTTTCTCCAACAGATGATAGAGCACACCCTTTACTTAGGTGGCTGATCACCTTAGCCCAAGGGCTTAAAAATCCCACACATACTTCAGCTGGTAGCTTAAGCTAAAGGGCAATTATTCCATTCATATGGAGGTAGCTGTGTCCCATGAATAGGAAATGTTTGGCAGTCCCTCCTTTAACATTGCGAGGGCTGTGTGGATGCTCTTGGAGGAGGACAAAGCCCTAAAGGTATGGCCCATTTCCATATGTGTTAGGGGAATTGCGGAGGGCTTGAAACAGCCCTCTGTTTACAGTAAACTCAGGGTTTCTTCTGGAAGTAGGGTATGCAGCTAAACTGCTTTTTCAAACTCATAGCAGCAGCAGCCCATCAGTTGCTGTCTATTAAACAGCAGAGTTTAGTTTATTCACTTGCATGTTTAGTCCTGTTTTGATTCAAATTACAGTAAAATGACTGACAGGCTGTCTGTTTCTCATACATTCAAAATCAAAATAATGTGATTATGGCAAAAATAAATAAATGTAACTGGTGTTGAGATGGTAATTTGATTTATGGGAAGATTACTATATAATGAGCTACCATAGTTTTAGCTCAAAATTAATTTGCAAACAATCTTGATAATGTCATAGACAATAATGAGACTTTTGTAAAATCTAACATCTTGATTCACATGTGCTTCAGTCGTTCATTTAGGCTACATTTAATTTAATTATAGGTATTAAATTCAAGTAAGATGGCAGATCTGTGTAACTGACTGCTAACATTCTATTTAATACTGCTAAATCAGTAATTATCCCACAAGAAGAAGTATATTACTTTTTTATGTTTTCTTGATATAATGAATTAGCAAAGCAGTAATCCATAATCATTTAAATGTTTTCCAATGCTCCCCTCAGCAGGGGAGAATTCTCGGGTCGTCTTTGCTAATGTGTTATCAGTGTTAAAGATCCCTACAGAGAAGGGAGCTGTTGTGCACTTCTTAGCAAGGAACATATTTGTTAATGTCCTCATGATTTATTAGGAAAGGGACATTCAGCCAGCCTTTGTCATGGGGGACCTGTTTATAAGTCCACTCATTGGGTGACCTGGCCTATCAATCAGGCTTTTGGAGGTAATGGTAGAGTTGAGGGTGAGGGGTCCTGAGGGGAGGGGCTGAGGACTTTTGCATAAGCATGGGGCCCAATCTGCTGGGATTGCTCTGCACAGTGAGGGGGCCTCCACAGGCTTATACTGGGGGTCTTTATTTTGGGGCCCTTGCACTTTTTAACACAATTACTACACCACCCTTCTGTCCTGATGTGCTTGTCTTATTCATATGTATCAGCTGTTCTCTGGGTTGCAAAGTTTCCAGTTGCAAGCCCTTCTGAATTGGTAACCTAATTTGGGGAGTAGTCCTGACTACAGACCAGGGAGCCTGTCCACAACATGAGAATGTTGACCTTAGGAAGCAGCGCAAAGAAGACTGCTAATTTATAAGGATGCCTTTTCCGGTTTAACAGAATGTGGTAAAACAGTACCACAGAGGGTTATAGTTCAAGCATTGAGTCCACCTATATCTTTGAGTGCTGTTGTAAAGCCATTAGCTGATGAAGCTGTGCAACAGTCGGAGACGATTGGAATGTTTGCTTCACCTCTTTTCAGGATGTATAAAATTATTATTAATTTAGGATTAATGATGTTTCCTTATAAGCCAGGTATCCTGGAGTCATGGAACTCCTAGAAGCACTCCTGAATTCCAGTTACAGATGCACAAACCTCAATTTCTGTCATTATTGCATTTTCCCGTATTGGTGGACATGATAGCCAAGGCTATGTACAGGAAAAGGCTGCGTGTGTAGATGTGAACGGTGGGGGGATGGGAACTTACAGTATATTTATGTGCACACATGCACACATGCATTATTTTGTGTGTGATTCCCTTTAATAGCTCCATAGGCAGACACAACAGCTGAGAAACAGACGGGGTTTCATTAGTGATTCCTGTAATGTCAATAAAGTTGGGATGGTTAACAGGAAGAGTGTGGGGATGGAGCAGGGGGAGACCAACCCAAGGCCATGGGAAGTGTCAGACCAAGCTGCAGATGATGGGGATGATGATGTCATCACTCATGGACTGAAAGGAGACACGGGCACACTTACTGACATACTCTTTGTAACAAGCACTTTGACCAGACATTGTAAAGAGTGAATTTAATGTGTATCGCTGTAAAGGGAAGATAAAAGAAATGAAATGCCAAAATCAAAGTAATATTATTGGCTGTTAATTAGTTTATAGTGCTAAAGTTATTTTTTATTTTTTTATTTTGTATAAAGCCAGTTTAACTTTATATTTTAATAAAATAAAAAAAAAAGACTTGCTTGATTTTTTTAAACTTTCAAATAATTTAAGGTGGTACTACAGAGATCTATTAATGCACTTTCACAAAATTTGGCAACTAGTGAGGGCCAGATTCAAAAGAATTGTCAAAATTGATGCAACTCAATACTGTCTTTCGTTTGATATTGCCTTACTGGTAAACTCACATAATTCCAACACCTTTCCCCCGGTTTGTAACGCAGGTTTCTGTCTGTTGTTTTTGAGGCAACGCGGTAAGATCATTAGGGTTGGTTTCTAAGACAATTTTTATACAGTTTTATAAAACAGTTTGGGCTCTCGTGGCAATTAAACTGATCTTCATGTGTAAAATTGGTTGCTGCTTGATGTATACCAAGCAGCCCAGCCCTCTGTTTGAGGCTAACAATCTTGAGGACTGAGTACCATCTTCTGGTCATGTTCAGAAACACAAGCACTCTGCAGCTCCTGGCCTCATTGAACTAGATTGTGCACTAGAGGGTGGTGTTGTATTTCTCGCCGTTGCAGTGCTAGGTTTCGAAAATCAGTACATTGCCCTATCACATTGTAAATACATCACTTACAGAGTAACATCCAAGACAGTTGTTTTGAGGGTTTACAGATGTATTGAATTTTCTCTCTATAAAACAGTAATCACCATCCTACAGGGAATGATTAATTTCTGTGTGACAGGTCTGGTCTGAATATTGCCTATCAATGTTGATATTTTAAATAGGTTTGATTTCTGACCCCCTATAAGCAATAACCCGTTTTTTACAGATGTTCTAATAAGAGACTGCATATTTTATTGCTGGGTATATGAGAAATGCAATACAGCAATAACTAGTTGGCAATGGTTTGTGGGAAACATTAAGATATGAAGGAATGCTTTGCAGTGACCCCCCTTTTAAAAATGCAAGCATGCTTGTTCAGTCTCTATTGTTCTGGCTCACTTGTTAACATGGGAAGTTGTCTGTTTTTTTTTCTGCACCAAAAACAGACATGTTTTGTTCTGCTGCTGCTGTTTTCTTCCAAAGCTGTACTGTACTCCATTAGAACTTTATGTCTCTGTAATTGCCCTATCTTTTCTAAATCAAGGGCATTTGGCTGAAAAATCTGCTGTGGATACTGAATATATACAGTATGGGACAATTACATAATAACAAATGCAACTTTATAAATATGTGTGTCACACAAAACCCCTATCCTTCACCTGAAAGAACCAGGGTCAAGAGTTTGCGCTGCTGTAGTGCCCTTGAGCCAGTCACTGAATCTTTATTAAATGTACTTTTCGTTTGGTGACCCTGCACTCTGACCTGGTGCAAAACCAAACCATACCAGCAACAACAAAAAATCATGAAATAGATAATGTAGTACGTGCACAAAATAAAGTATGAAAAGGAAATCTGAAATAGAGAACCTGTACTTGAACACAACTTCTGTTGTCAGCTAATAGGGCCTGTCCAAATGCCTGTTTTGATTTTCTATCTCATGATGTTACAGTCACTATGTATATACTCTTTTATAGATTATAGCAACATTCACATCATTCTGACAGCATAGGGTTGTACCACAATGAGACAGACACAGTGGAAATTGGTGAAGTCTATGTATTGCTTTCAACCTGTTACTCTCAGTGAAAACTTATATCAGTGGTTCCGAAGGGATGGCGGGAGAAATAGGAAATAAGCTTAATAATAATTTTATTTATTTTTTCTGACATTTCTGTGATCTAAATGTTTGTAATATCTGGCTTAGATGACGTTGGCTCTAATAACATACTCTTACCAGTAAGACCAAATAATTTGGATCAGGATCAGAGCCCATTGTCAATATGTTAAATATTAGTTTTTCTCTCCAGTTATTACCCAGCATTCCAATACCCATACATGCCAGAAAAATATTTAGTATGTCCCAATACATAGTATGTCAAATACAGTATGCAAGCATGCTTTTCTCGCTATTCTGATATAGCATATATGAGCATGAGAGTCAAAGTTCAAGGTGCAATGTTATGATGAAGTAGTATGTCCCAATCATATGCATACTGCATACAACAGTAAGGGGATGTTGTAGTATTTACTCAAAGTAAAAAAAAAAAGTATGGGGCAGCTGTTGCTCAGGTGGTAGAGCGGTCGCCTACCAACCGGAAGGTTGGTGGTTCAATCACTGGCCCTGCAGTTTGATGTTGAGGTGTCCTTGGGCAAGACACCCGTATTGCTCTGTATTGCTCCTGATGCTGTGCCATCGGTGTGTGAATGTTTATCTGATGAGCAGGTGGCACCTTGTGAGGCAGCCTCAGCCACAGTGTATGAATGTGTGTTAATGGTGAGTGGTTCCTGTACTATGTTAAAGCACTTTCTCATTAAGACTAGAAAACATTTGTAAAACATTATGAATTTTCCGTAATGGCCAGACTACCCAAGCCCTTGGGCAGAGCAGAACAAGAGTGACATCCCAGAGGAATGAAACTAATAAGTCAAATTGACATGGTCGAGGAGAACACAATGGATAAACTTGATGCACCTATAAAGCTAATCTCAGGGGGACAGTACTAATGTTTGATACAAGCCTTCAAATATAACCCTAAATGACCTTCCCCCGTGCACCTAGATATGCTTGCCTTGGATGTTAGGAATCTCAACCCCATCTGCTACTGGAACTGGGGACCAGGGAAACTGCTGAGCTCCTCTTTTGATGAGGTATGCTGTGACCCGTGTGTCAATGATTGGCCTAGCTTTGATGGTTAAGCTATCAACATCTTTGTACCCACGTAGGGAAATTTTTCCATCAACCTGAATTGACAGTTGCAAGGCAGTGTACAAGAGATTGGGGTAGGTTGTTTTTTTCATGTACCCCTGAGTCTGTTGACGAAGTGCAAAAGTCCACCCACTGCCAATCTGTCTGCCTCTAGCATTACTGGGGATTCCAAGTAGTCTGCAAAGGCATTAACATGGGCAAGCTCATTTACTCCTGTCAAATGGGTGATCATGTTGTTGAGATCCTCCACAGGGAAGTCTCAGAACCTAGAGCTGGCTCGATTGATAGTCACAATCCCTGTGAGCATCTTCAACTTTTGCTAACATGCAAGAGCCAGTCTGAGAGACACAGGGCTGACAGACTGACCCAGGACATAAAAAATGGCCTTCTTATCCTGGGAGGTCTGACCTTGATGAGCCCAGTGAAGGTTGAGGAAGGACCATCCCTTTGTCACCATGTCCCATTTGTCTAAGGTCTCCTGGCTTGCAGATGTGATAATCTTCTTCAGACTGGCGTTGGTGATACTACCTCCGCAGGTGAGGATTGTAACCCCTAGAACTATCAGGTTAATGATGTCATTCCGACTTGCAGCTCCTTGCTGGAGAAATAGTACAGCCATATATAGCCAGGTACTCGAGAATCACAGGAATGACCTCGGCCTGGATGGGAACACGGGTAGCATCATACATGTATGTGTTGAGACTATGATACCCAGCTAAGGCCCATGGGTGGAGCTCATTGGCTGCGGAGGCAGGTAGTGATCCATGAGGTTGATGTCAGGGGAGATTTGCATCTCCATGGTTGTTCCCTGTTCGAATGTCTGTGACCTAATGGGTTTGATTTATAATGACATTTCCGTCATCATCAGGCTGGACCGAAAACTTTCTAGGCCACGGGTTCCAGAGGCTATGCCAAAGATCCTAAACCGTTTCTGGTTATGCACATC
The DNA here is from genome assembly GCF_004354835.1 of Perca flavescens. Lineage (NCBI taxonomy): Eukaryota > Metazoa > Chordata > Actinopteri > Perciformes > Percidae > Perca > Perca flavescens. Next base: position 14,342,270 of record NC_041352.1, read on the forward strand.
TAATGTGAAAGGTACCACAGGGACATCAACACCCAGTGTAGCCGTGCTATAGGCCTCTAATGTGAGCCGATAGAGCTGATTCACATTCAAGTACATGGCATGGGCAAGGGGAGGTAGTCCTCCCGCCAACAAGCTAAGAGCCACTACCCCTTGGATAAGGTCATGGTCTCGAACAGTTCTCTCACCTTGGAGAGCCCTGCCCTGCTGATGGGCCAGTACCCCTCTAGCAAGTAGGTTTACCACATTCCCTGCACTATTTTGGGGATGGAGAAATCTCATCCATTGACTTACTCCACGCCCTACTAGCACAAACCCGCAAGGTTGAAGGAGTTAGTGGGCATTTCTGGTTTCTCCATCGTGCTGATTCCTCATAAACTTTCCAGTCAAGAATCCAAGACTGCTAAAAGCTTTTAAAACTGTGTATTTCTCTTGCGAGTTCTACCAATCACTGCTGGGTCAACAAGGGCCCCAGCTGTCCAGGTGACGTATGTGTCTACTAAACAAGCCAACATATGGGCTGAAAAGCATGCTGGTATATGAAGTATTAGAGTTAGGTTATTCAAAATTAACTGAATGAAAATATGAATTTATTAGCATTTCCAGAAGTATTCGGTGTGGCTCATGTGTCCGAGGCTGGCTGCTACTCTTATCAGTTTTACATGTAGTTTGATAGAGAGCTAAACGCACGTTTGACTTTCGTTAGAAACTACAAGTCCCAATATGGCTGATGTGAAAAAATTTCACCCACACATTTGCTGCATTCAAGTTGCCTTCTCGTCGTTGGATTGTACAAGGTATCTTGAAGGTTGTAAATAAGAGTTGTCATATATTTATGTGTCTATGTTTATGTGTCTGTAAAATAACACCGAAGAAGACGAGAAAGCGAGACTTGTTTCTTGGTGATTGTTTTTACATTTATAACAAATAGCACATATCTACTTTGAGTTAAAGGCGTAAAAATACTATGGGTAAGTGTGCAAGGGTAACTTGTGTCTAGTATAATTGATGAATACGTGTATCGATTAAATTCCTTTGTGTAGTCATCACTTATATCACTTTTTAAACCTTTCAGCGTTTTTTTCCTCCACTTTATTGGCGCTTCAAACTCTGAATTGTACTATTTCCGACAGCCCATGAAGGCAGCATTTGCCAACCAGCAGGCAGCAGCCATCCGCATCAAACAGATTTCATTCACTGAGTGGCCGCTCCGTGGAGAACAACAGGCTACCTCCCTCTGTCCTGTGTGAGTATTACAGCCTTCTGTACCTCTAGCCTTTTAACAGAAGTTATGTCAAATAATGTTTGTCGCCGTTAGTAGTCGAGGCCGAGATTATTGTCATATAATTTCAGAAATGTCTCGTATTGAATCTGGATTTTATTTCTTTACAAAGTCATGACTGAGACGTGTTTGGACAGCGTGGTCTTTTGTTCTCTAGGTATATTTCTCGTTTTGACAAAGAAAAGCTGGGTGTTATTTAGCCTTACCGGCTGCGACAGTTTCACACCGATGCAGTTGTTTGTTCGTGTAGTTTTGTTTTGTTTTTGGTGTAATATTTTTTTGTGTCTAACAATTTAGCGATATGAAGTAACCAGTTTAATCCAGGGTGGACATATTACCAGAATGCCAGAAGTGATAAGGGTTAGATTTTGTAGGTATCTAAGTGTGTCTAATTTGGTCATTTAAAAAAAAAATATATATATTTGTTAATGTTTTAATTGAATGTTTTTCTCCTTTTTCTAGGATGCTGCACAGCTATGGGACAAAGGAAACAAAACCCCTATGATCAAGCTATCTAACAAAGAGCCATAAAATCAACATCCATATGGGATCCTAAATTAGGGGAACATTGTGAAGACAGCACCTTTTTGTTATCTCTTCGTGTTTTATTTAATCTTATGAGCTATTTATTGCAAACAATTCCCTCATTAGACAATATTCTTAAGTGTTTAAGGGAGGTGATGTTCTTCTGTATTCAGTCAAGATATCACTACTGGCTAGGGTCTTGTAAGAATAATTTGGCACTAAGATTGACAGAGAAGAGCTGCTTTAAATAGCTATGTGGAACAGAATATGCACATAACTAGAGGGGTTCAGTCCGACCCAGTCCCACTGGCAGGGCAGAGACGTTCCTCCAGCAGCACCTCCACTGTGTCATCATGTGGCACTAGTTACTGACTGACTCTTCAGTACAGCCAGGAGCTGCATCCCCAGCTGCACCATGACTTCATCGGACAATGATGAAACAGGGAGTGACCTGTCTGAGTGTCTGGAGATCCGGGAGCTCCACGACCAGTACATGGACCCAGAGACCTGCTTCAAATCTAGAAGCTTACCCATCCTGAATGGACCATGTCAGCCAAATCGAAAGGCTGCAGAGCCTCGGCTGGTCAAAACCACTCATGCCTCTGTGGTCGGGGAGGAGAGCAGCGAGTTCCAGCCCAAAACCCCAGACTCCAGCCAGGCAGAGACTCCCTCTTCCAGGACCGACTTCTCCCCCTCTGCCTCCAGCATGGTGGGTCTCAGTAGCTCTTTACCTCTGGAGGGCAACAGGGCCGCTGGCTCCGGGGGTAAAAAACTTGGTTTCTCTCTCACCCGCCTTATCCGCATCCCAGCCAGGAAGTATGTGCGGCTCATCCTGAGGGACTCCCGCTGCTTCCTGTTCTGCATGTGCTACCTGACCTTCATTCAGTCCCTGATGGTTTCAGGCTACCTGAGCAGTGTCATCACCACCATTGAGAAGCGTTACAGTCTGCGCAGCTCTGAGTCCGGCCTGCTGGTCAGCTGCTTTGACATCGGCAGCTTGCTGGTGGTGGTCTTCATCTCCTACTTTGGTGGCAGAGGTCAGAGGCCTCGCTGGCTGGCTGTCGGTGGTGTGGTCATTGCTGTAGGGGCAGCATTGTTTTCCTTGCCCCATTTCATCTCCCCACCTTACCAAATCCAGGAGATGAACTCCTCAATGGGCCGTGAAGGCCTCTGTCAGAGCGGCAACAGCAGTGGGCGTGAGCTCAATGTGGCATCGTGCCCACGCGACCAGGAAGGCAATGAGCACAACCTGTATGTGACTCTGTTCATCTGCGCCCAGATTCTTGTAGGCATGGGGTCGACGCCAATCTATACCCTGGGGCCCACCTACCTGGATGACAATGTGAAGAAAGAAAATGCATCTCTCTACCTAGGTAACACATCCTGTAATCCATTTTATTTTCCATGCTTATGACTGACCTTTTATAAAAAGTGAATGAATAATGTTATTTCACAAAAGCAGTCAAATTTATTTATCTCTAACAATTAGTGTCAAGTATCCCAGCTGTTTTCATTCCCACTATAAATGCATTAGATGTTTGCATTGATAAATGTAGGAGACAGCTGTTAACTGGTTTGGTATTGCTGATGTTTATCAGTAGGGTGTGTACGTATGTGCATGCATGTACCCACAGAGTTCAACAATGCACTTGCCACCACCGTCCCTCTGTCCTTTTGATTTAATCAAAGAAGCTAAACTTGTGTGTGTGTGTGTGTGTGTGTGTGTGTGTGTGTGTGTGTGTGTGTGTGTGTGTGTGTGTGTGTGTGTGTGTGTGTGTGTGTGTGTGTGTGTGTGTGTGTGTGTGTGTGTGTGTGTGTGTGTGTGTGTGTGGCGCGCAGCGCGCAGCAGTAAAGCAACATGCTCTGATGTTTAGCCAGAAAAGAAAAAGGCTAGTTTCTGTGGTGTTCGAGTGGTAGCATATTTCCTTTTGTATTCCTTCAAAAATCAATCATCAATTTCTTCACCGGTATCATGTAATTTATCTGGTGTGCTGGGGCTTAGCTGGCCTTAATGGTTTTGCATACCACATACTGTACATATCTCATAGAGGAGTTCATGAATGCAGAAGTAATCCTCCTGTGTGTCTGCACACTGTAGTTGGGTTATTGGGACATGGGGTACCCCTTAATCTGGTGCAGTGTCTTTACGCTGTCCCACTGACCTTTTGTGTAGGGCTGCAACTAATGATTATTTGAATCCTTGGATAATCTGATTAATATTTTTGAAAAATCAGCAAATTGTTTACACTACAAGAAAAATATTAGAAAACAGTGAAAAATGGCCTATCATTGCTTGATAAATAACTTAATGATTAATTGTTTTGTAAGTATTGTTAAATTGATTTTCAATTGATCTGCTAACCGATTAATTGACTAATTGTTTCAGTATGTGAGTTATATGCAGGTGTATTTTATTTTATTCCTATTTGGTCTATGTATATTCATGTGAGGATGACTGCATGCACCCTGTTGGATGAAAAACAACGCTGAGATGGTTGCACAGTATTAGCCACGGTGCTGACACCATCCCTTGATCACGACATTACACAGCCCATGGAGCATATTCTCTGTCGAGTCCTTTCGCTGCCTGCTCCGCTGCCCCTGAGACCCAGTATTGATCAGATCCCTGCGTCACAGGGAGCCAATGCAGCATAGCTATTGAACCAGGCAGAAAAACAAGGAGAAAATAATCCCAAACACAGACTTGCTGTGATCTCACCTCTGCAAGGTACTCCAGAGCAAACGCACCAGGCCTCAGAAGGCTCATAGAGTCATCATCCCAGTCAAGACATCCCCTTGTACAGATGTGCATCAAAAATTAGCTCAGGCAATCTTGATGGCTGTTTTCAGAGGACTACTTGAGGAATAATCTGTTTTGTTCCAGCAAAGCCTGTTTGGGAAAACAGAGGCATGTTCTGACATGCCAGAGAGCAGATAAGTGGGAATAACCATGGTAACTGGGTTTCAGTTTTTTCATCTGGGTGTTTTGACTACATTTTTATCTTTAACATTCTCTGAGGCATATTCTGGTTTTTGTGCACAAATCAGCCACGGATGAGGTCCAGGTGGTTTATCTTTATATATATTTAAGGTTAGTTTGATTAAAATCCACCTTCAGCCGTCATACATCTTTAATTCACCTCCAGAAAAAAAAAAAACACATTGTTGGGTTGCAGAGTTGACATTTTAACCTTTACCCATCCCCCTTTTCTCCCCACAAGAAGGGAAAATTCCGCCCTTTAACCTAGAAATCTTCCAAGCCATTTTCATATTTTTCCAGCCTAATTTTCTGGAGATATAGGCTACCCATATCTTCAGGATGCTTCCCCCAAAAGGACCTTGAGATGGTTTTCCCCCCACACCCTTGAATGTAAACCCTTTCTCAATTGACACTGGCTCAGAGGGGAGGAGCTGCGTGCTTTTGTAGGACAATGCGGTTTACACTGAGGGGTACTTCTGGTGCCCTTGGAGGAAGAGAAAGATAGTGTTTGTTGTTTTTTTTATCTTTGTGTATGCATGCATACACAGTAGGGCTTTTCTTGGTCCTTGGAGTCACTGCAGGAGGGCTTCCCAATTTTTGTTTAAAAAAAAAAAAAAAAAAAAAGGAAAAAATTAAAATGTCTAAACATTATTCCCACATATTATTAGCAAATATAAATCCTCACTGATGATAGGCTTACTGGCCTATAGGTAAGGTAGTCCCTAAAGCGTGATTTATGCTTCTGTGTTAAATCTACACCGTGGCTATGTACGTAGGTACGCGGAGACACGGGCCCTACCCCGTAGCCTGATGTGCACCCCTCGAAAAATGTAACCCGTCGCTCGGCCGTGGCTTCGTAGTGTTGCGTTTTCCCTCCCTACTCATTTCCTCTGAGCAAAAGCTCTGCATGGAGCATCGGCAGGACTATAAATCAAGCTTAAGATAGTCATCCCCAGATACTTTTTATCCTAAAGATTCACTGTACCACATGAAAGATGGTTTATAAAATCATGCCAATTAATATTTTAATAGCTTAGTATTCTATGCACTAAAAAGGTACGTAAGGCTTTAGGCCGCCCTACATGTTATTGTAGCCCCAGTTTAATACGCAACTTCATTTTATACAATATATGTAGTAGGAAGTCCCTGATCCAGCTCTCTTTCAGTAAGGGGCACTTGGCTTAAATGTTGAAGACTCCTGCTCTTGAGAGTATAAAGACAAGAACTGGTAGCTTGAGTGTGGAAGTATAGCCTGACAAGCCAGACCCACATCAAGATGTTGGGTCTGGGAACTCACCATTGACAGGGCTCAATCTGAGGGGCGGGATAAAGGGTTGTCTTTCAAATTACCTCTGCACGTAATAGGATAGCCCTACAACCAGGCAGAGCAACAAAGAAGGTAGCAAAGCTAGTTAATAGATTCAACTTTTGCCGTATCCAGTCAGAAAAACTCCGAACACATCTTCCTTTTTTAAGAATGACTTCAGTGCCATTCTTTGTCCTTTTCTCAAAGAAAAGCTGCTGCTGTTCCCAGCAGCAGCAGCCATAAGCTTGCCCACCGACTCTATACACGATGTGATTGGCCTGACCAGAGTTTGGTTTTTCCAGCTCTCAAGCCAACGGAGAGTGCCTAGACCCCCCTGGCTGCAAATTAAATTTGCTGCTTCTAGATTTCTAGGCTAGTGGAAGTAGCCACCGTGCGCACATTTCTGCCCCTTTCTTTAGTCTTTTCTCTGCTCTGACATATTTACAACATACCATTCTTGGCGTTACTATGGTGAACATTTGTCTTTGCCCTTCTCTGAGGAGCCGCTCTATCTTGAATGAAGGTGGCAAGTTGCACTAGATGAGGTTTCTGTTCTTGATTGTTTCCCATTTGTACTACGAATTGTGACAAACACTGCCCAGCCTTTGTTCTTGTTTTGTTGTCTCTGCTGTTTATTCCTCCAATCCCTAACAAACTGTCTCCATCTGATTTTGCAACAGTGACTCACAGATCTAAATGATCAATAATCTAGATTTCTCCTCATTAAATTGTTGATCCGTTAAAAGCTGCGTACAGTGGCTGTGACCTCCAGCTATGAGAGGGGGCGTTTTTTTCTTTTCTTCCACTGGCGACCTCTGTGATTTACAAGCTAATGATGCTGAGAAGCTGTTATTGATGTGGGGTGAATGGAGAGGTCAGCTCTGATTAGATTGCTGTCTGCATGTCCACATTACCTTCCAGAGGAGGTGTACAAACTTATCTTACGGCAAACGATACATCTTTCTTTATGCACAGTTTTTCTTTTATAACCTTTTTTATTGTCTAGACTCTGCAGCCTCTTTTCATACATATACATGCAACCACCCTCTACATGCAGGCTATGATTAATTAAGTCTCCTGGCTGACCATGTCCTGCTGCCTCTGCATGCATTAACTACTTTACAGTGCAGATGACTCTGAAACTTAACATACTGGTGTGTGTTACTGGTGCTTGTGCATTATTATTGTTCTTTTAGATACTCTAAACCAAGGGCCTCTGATGTATCCCCAGCCTGACTCAGTGGGACCGCAGAAGGCTGTTTATTTACTAAAGAGGTGGTGCCCAGTTTTAGGAAGAGAGGAGCTTTGTGTGTTCTCTTCTCTCTCCCTCTGACAAACTTCTAAACCGATGCTCTGTCTCTCTCCTAAAGTGTGTTTTGTGTAGCTGATGCGTCCCTACCAGATTAGAGAAAAAAACAAACAAATTATCAATTAGTTTACAATCATACCTCTCTGTGTTTTTATGTTTTTGTTAGGATTATCAGTCGTGGCCCTGGCACGTCTCTTTCTGTGCTCACTCAGTGATTTTTCATTAAACTGTGTGTCCTGTTCTGCCTAGCAGCCAAAGCAAATGCAGATTGTGTGCACACACAGAAGCAAACTGCTGCTCTCTCTGCCTGTCCAGGCTGACAGATCACATTTCAGGATTGGTTAGGGTACACGTTTGGCCCTGTCAGAGGCTGGCACACAGATAGAAAGAAGGCTGTTTCTTCACTGTCCCCTTGGCTTATCCTCATGGAGGTTTTAAATATCCCTACCCCCTTTCAGTGCACCCAGTCCTGCTGGCCGCACAGGCCCTCAGGGTTACTCAGCAGCAGACAACCTTTTTAGCTGCAGACTGTAGGGCTGCCAGCCCGGAGCGCTACTACTACGACTCCCCTGCAAACTGCTGACCCCTCTGAGGTTGATCCTGTGCCACTGATGACTCTGTCTGTGCTTTAACTCTTTTACTGTCACTGTTTTTCTGTCCACCAACCTGCACTCCTTAAAGATAATTTTGTCTTTTAATTAGTCTGCAGGAAGAGTAGGAGTGATGGAATAAAGCGGAGACAGTTCAGGCAAGTGTGGGAGTCTGTTTCCAGAGGCAAGGGTCTTAACCACAACAAGTGTAGTGCAGTCATCGCTCAGCCTCATTGGCCGCTGTCTTCTGGCCATTTTTCAGTGTTGTGGCCGGGTTGTTTTGACAGTGTGGGAAGGTTCCTGGGGAAATGCCACAAGAGGTTTTTCTGATCGCAGGAATGCTGAGAAACCTTTTTGTTTTCAGCTATGCAGGAAAGAAATGGACATTTTTCTTTGTTCTTGCTGGCTCTTTGGTCCATGGTGGTCCAGCAAATCCTCCTTGATCCCTGGACCTTGTTGGCTCGGGTTAAAATGAAATAAATGCCCCAAAATAGCTATTGAAGGGTTTAATTGTCACTGCATATAAAATCTGTAGGGTATTGTTACTTACTCATGCGTTTTCAGACATTTACACAAATAAAACAAATCTGCTTGGAAAATAAAATACAAGATTTTGGGACCGATTAACGTTATTGCCGAGTGATTTATGTGTTTGGCCAGATGTTCCACAGTAACTGCAAAAGCTCAGGAGCGCAGACACTTTCTTCCCCACCCATGAAGCTATGAATCCTTGAGTGTCTTGTGGATTACGTGATTACCTCATTCATTCACAAATGAAATATATTTTCTCTGTACAGTACATACTACTGTATAGCCTCATGTTTTTTTCTCACTTTATACTTTCTGTCCAGATGGATAACTTATAACAATACTGCTTTATCTCCCTTGGGCTGTTTGTAAGTGTTTTATCGCCTGTAACAAAACAAAAAAACCAAGAGGCCACTTCAGATGTCCTTGGCTGTTGAATCTCTACTGGCTCTCAAGCACTCAAAAACCTGCAGCCTCTCTGTGTATTTTCTCTGATTAAACTAATCAGCATTGTGAAGAGAAACATGCCCTTCCTTTGCCTGTTGTGTCCAGTCAGAAAATGAGTTGTTGTCAATAATTACCAGATGTTTATCTGCTGCCAGGGGTACAGTATGTCCTGCGAGGGCTTTAAGCACAGAGGGTACTGTTGCATTCTCAAAAAAGACAGACTGTGCTGAGATTCAACATATTTAACCTGCGACAACTCTCTCTGGATCAAATGGTTGCATATTCTGAACAGAGACAGCTTGTACTTCCACGTGAAGCTGAATTATATACCCTTCTTGTGTATCTTATCTGCTCAGCTGAGTCCTCCCTTCAAGTTGATTCATCCTTTAGGGGGAGTTTTGTTTTGCTACACAGGTAAAAAAAAAAATTCATCAATCCATTCTAGTGTTATGTCCTCAGAGCAGTGGACTGGCTATCGCTCTCATTGACCCATGTGCTGCAAAGATGGAAAATGAGGGAGGAGGGGCTGCTGGAGGGAGAAGTGTTAATGGCATTTATATAAGTGTAAGAACATGTTGAGCACAACAAAGCTGTGGTATTTGGAAATAAATGTGCTATTGTTTTCAAATATGAGGATAATGTCAACAAATGCAGTCCTCACATCAAAACAGATTGCCTTACTAGAGCAACATGGTGAGAAAATGAAAGCATTTTATGAATTGTGTTTCGTTCATTGAGATTTTTATACACTGGGTATCCTTTTTGCATGGACTTTGTTTTGTCCACCTCTGACCTTCAGCTGTTATTCTATGTGCTGGCTGCACATAGCAGACCCATCTGTGTTGAGCTTCCTGGAGGGACAGGAGCCCACTGATGGTACTAAATGTTTTCTGACCTCACCCTGTGGGATTGCTGCTGCGCACACACACACACGCATGTGCACACTCAGGCACATACAGACGTGCTAAAACGCACTAAGACCAAAAAATTTAGCCTGACAGGCGTACACAGGCCGGGGCGGATTTCGCTGTGCACATTGTTCTGTCTGTCGTAGCGACTCTGCCAAGCACTAAATGTAGCGTTAAGCTGGTTGCGCATTATGTAACTCAGGCTAATAGGCTAACATGTAACCGCAATACAGCTCATGGGAGAGACAGTGCTTTGGCATGAGACGTCCACTGATATTAGCTGACTGACTTGTTGTGGGCTGTTTGGGGGAAAGGTTTATTTAAAGTTCACCGTAGGATCCTATTTTAAAGCTGGATACAGGTACTTTATTATAATTTTCCAAAGCCTGCTGCTTAAATGCTAATTTTTGTCAGGGTTTTGTTCCTGTAGCGGTGTGTTTTACATTTTGGGAGGCCTAGTTGTGGGTAGACCGTTGAGGGGTGTAAATGGTAAGAGAGCAGCTGTTTAGAGCTGTGTGTGTGTGTGTGTGTGTGTGTGTGTGTGTGTGTGTGTGTGTGTGTGTGTGTGTGTGTGTGTGTGTGTGTGTGTGTGTGTGTGTGTGTGTGTGTGTGTGTGTGTGTGTGTGTGTGTGTGTGTGTACGTGTGCGTGCGCACCTGCAGTTGAGGGTGGGTGAGGTTTGGGGGGTTGTTGGGAGTGAGCACAAGTGTTTGCAAGAGGCAGGGTTTTGTGTAATGTTGGTATTCCTGCAAGCATGCAGGAGTATTTGAACATCTGTGCCTATGTGAAGAGACTGCAGAGAGGTCTGACCCATCAACTTCAAGACTGGCTTCATACAACTCTAGCCGCTTTCCGACCAAGTAGTTACAGGAACGTAGTTATAGGAAAAGTCCACTTCTAAGCAGATCTACGAACTACTCCCCCAAAACCGTTTTTTCCATTTGCATTCGCACTGGCCAAGTGGCCATAGGGACTGGTAGGAGGAGTAAGGGAGTGATGCAAGCAGTGTTAAAATCAGAAAACAAATACACCAAAAAATCTAATGTATATAACATATTTGTCATAATTTAAACAAGTCTCCCGAGGGGGTGTCGGACCGGTCAGCGAGGTTGTCAAGCCCGCAGGGTACGCTTGTGGAGTTTAACTCCAAAAAGACAGTTAACCACAGGTTCCTGTTAATCTTATGATGGACATGTGTTGTGATATTAAAACAAACGAACCGTCAACGGCGAAATAAAAGCCTCTTATTTACGAGACTGGTCTGAGAGAGCGGGGTCTCTGAGCGTGACTGGCCGAGCGACGAGCTAGCAGCCGGGGCGCCTGCTGGCTTTTGCCTCAATTCATGGAGCTCCTCAACTCCGAAAACATTGAAGCAAATTGTCAATTTGGCATAAATTTTCGCAAGACTGCCTATATTTGAAATCTAAACGTTTCTCACCTAAAACGTTGTCAGAAGTGAATTTAGTGATGATTAAATAGTCCCGTTGTTGATCTGTCTGTACCGGAAACCCGACCCTTGTTAGCCTAGTGGTGCGTTCTTTTTGTCTTGTAATCGCGACTAGTAGCTCGAGTGTGACGTCACATCCATGTCAGAAAACGAGTAACCGTGGGTTGTTGCGTTCTTTTTGTCAACCAATACTACGAGTCGGAGAAAAGATGCATTTTTGTAACATTTGTAGTAACATTTAGGATTCTATTCACCCAGTTATTGACATATTACACACATATATTTCACAGTTTGATACATGAAAATTACGTTTTGATTAACATTAACGTTCGGCTACTGCTCTGCTTTCTGCTCAAGGCTCGGCTTAAGCTGTTGTTGTCAAATAGCAACCGAGCGTCTCTAGCCAATTTCAGCTGCACAAGCTACAAAATTACTAATCGGGCGGTATTTAACTCCTAATAAGACTGTAGCAACATGCCTATAGGTAGCAGTATACAGTGCTATGGGTACCACTTCTTCATTTGGTTACAACAAAGACAAAAGTGCTTAAAATTGTAGAAAACCACAATGTTTACTACGTGTGATGCACGACGTAGCCATCTTTGAAAGTGAACTCGGGGTCCTCTGAGTTCAGACGAGTTGTATATACAACCTCGGTGGCGTCCTTTTTGCAACTTGCGGTTCGTAACTCCGGAAAACAACTCGTAAATCGACTTTGGTGGACAAAAAGAACGCACCATAAGTTCCTATGCTGAAAAGGGAACAGCGAAAAGACCCTGCCCTGAAGTAGGAGCTGAAAGAGTTACAGGAACTGCAGCCAGAGGAACTTAAAAATCCCCAAATTGGTCCAGTCAGAACACGAGAAAAAAAGGGTTCTAGGAATTTTATGTTCTAGGAACTCATAAAAATCCCTCCGGTCGGAAAACGGCTAATGTCACAGTATGTAGGAGGCACCTCTGCTGCAGAATAGTGTACCAAGTTCTTTTCTTACCTGCATTACTACCTAGTGGGTTGAATGAAAGCAGGACTCCATCTGCTGCTTGTTCTGCCACAGCAATTCTATTCACACAAGTAGTAATCAAAGTATTCCCGATTCTTGGCTGAGATCACATGAGCTCAGCTATTAATATATTCTTTTAGCCTTTTATCCTTCAAGATACCAGTAAATCCAATAATCACAGTTGCCCAGGGAATAAGGCTCACTAAGGACACAGATTTGCAAAATGCATGCAGGCATAAAGAGCAGTGGTAAATATGATTTAAGAATATGCCTTGATAGCTCAGATATTTTGTTATGGTTTCTTGAAGGAAAGGTATAAGCTAATGTAGACGGCGTTGTGGATTGCATTGGAATCAGCATTCTTTCTAGTTTATTTTTCTCTTGAGGAGTAGCTGGTGCAGAAATAGGACAGAGGAGGATGGACTGATGAATCGGCTACATTCTTGGTACTGGCTGAAGATGAGGGGGGGCACTGCTTTAGCTTCAGCACCATTGACCAGGTTGCTGTGCGGTGTCTTTATTGAGAGAAGCTGAAAAGCTGCAGGTGCAAGCTTGTGGCAAACTAACAGCCCTATACTCACTACTCTAATGGATCCACACTCTCAGACACTCAGTTCCTAAGTATAATGTGATTATACCCCCAGCCCAGATGCCCCATTCATGGCCCCTCATCAGGTGAAAGATTAGCTCTCTCTCTCTCTCTCTCTCTCTCTCTCTCTCTCTCTCTCTCTCTCTCTCTCTCTCTCTCTCTCTCTCTCTCTCTCTCTCTCTCTCTCTCTCTCTCTCTCTCTCTCTCTCTCTCTCTCTCTCTCTGTGTGTGTGAGAGAGAGATTCAAAATCAGAAGTAGATAATGAAGCAGGTGAAGGCACAATAACTGCATGTGTTTCTGTAAACTAATGGGGGTAAAGGCCCAGTCTTCCTCTCCACAATGGCTCAAACTGTTTGAAAAAGCTGTAACGCTACAGCATGGTCAATTTTCCCCTAAAAAAAAAAGCCTTTTTTATAAACCTTGATTGTACTCTTAATCTCACAAATCTGTTGACTAATCCTAACCTGGAATAGCAATTTGTTGACATAACACCTCGGCCAGAAAGTGGGGGAATAGCAAGCTCTGTTGCCCTGCCTGTGTCTCATGTTCTGTACATTTGCAAGGTACGTACTGACCTGAACTCTTCCAAAGATGAGCTTTCATTGCGAGAAAATGCTTAAAACTGCCATTAGACGCATTAGTCGAGGAGAAACAAAAAAAAATTGTCTATTAGCTTAAATTCTGTTTAAAGGAGAATGGTCACAAAGAAAGATAGATTAGGAGGAAAATCCCCAAAAGATAATAGATAACATTAATTACACAATTAAGTATAGAGCAAAAGGATTTACTCAATGTTGCAGTGTGTGTGAAAGAATTCTGAGAAATATTACAAGGTGAAGTCGTAAAAAAGGCGGAGGCACAAAGGAGTTAGCCCATTTCTAGGCTCTGCCTTTGAATGACATTCCATCAGTAAGCCAGTTAAAGAGATCTGTGTTGGTTTGATTAGCTTGTCACAAGGGGAAATTATGAGGAAGAGAGAGTGAAATAGATTTCCAGATGTCTAATAAATAGCACTTTATAACGAAGGCATAGACAATGAGAACTTTCCTCCTCTTGACTGACAACAAAGTAGGTTTGCCTTGTGCACAGAATTCACCAAAATACCTTTTTGGGGCTGTACAACAGACAGAGTGGGACAGTAAAATCAAAAGTCACTCATCACTCACTCACATTAACAACCTTCAGTATTTCATGTTTATTAAAACAAGTGCCTGACGCAGTAACCTAAAATGGAATTGATCAGTATCAATCAGAAAACATAACCATAACAATTGGGACACATAAGTCACAAACATTGTTTCATTTAACGTAAAAAAAACTAAAAACACCACATGATCAGATTTGATCCCAAAAGCGTTCTCTAAACTGAGACTTTACATCTTTTGTCCCAAACAGAGCATTTGTCCATCTGACAGTGATGGATTTAGAGGCCCAGTCACACGTTTTAATGCGGCACAGAAGAGTGAGCAGCTGACCTGATATGTATTGCTGGCTGGGTTCTCCTTCCATTACCATGTTCCCAGTGGATTTTTGCGACTTTGCCATTTAGATGTCTTTGCATTCAGCCGTATTTCCCCCTAGCCCTCGGTAGAAATCACCAGCAGCAGATTTGTGATCTTTTGCTGTCAGTGCATGTCCAGAAGCCTTACGCCAGCATCAGAATCAGCAGAAAATGGTCGTTTGGTGTCAGAGTTGGGATCCGTGACCCCTCTGACGCACACAAAAGTAGAATTGGCTCCCTCAGGAAAGTCTTGCATGCTGAAGAGAATCGCTGCTCAAACAGATTTTTCTTTTTGGACTGGCTGAATCATGTTATGCTAAAATAGTTATGACTGTCCTTGATGCACATCTTAATGCAGTGTTGCTTTTGTTGGCCACATGATTTTTGAATGAGGAACGCATGTTCATGAATGGTCGGAGCATTGCTTTACTGGCTGGCTTACTACTGCACCGTAGCCTTTCTCCTGCAGTAGGGGAGCCGCTAGAAAAAAAAAAAACTATCTAAATCTATTCTCTTTCAATTTCTAAATTTTTGATTTAGCAAAGTGAGCTTGGGGAATCCCTGCAAGGAAAGTATAGCAGCTTGCATTAAAAAAATGTATTACAGTGTACTGTTAGGGCTTTTCTTGCACTATGACAAAGATGTTCCTTTCACTCCAGTAGAGCATGTACAGTAGATTTATGAATTGGATCCTCGCCTGCCCTCATTGTGTGTCTCACTTCAACACCATCAACCATGCACCTCAGCACATCAGCATGAGAGACGAGGTCATTGGGTCATAGTTTGCTGTACAGAAGGATAATGCAAGATGGGGAAGGAGAGAAAAGCAGACTTAAGATGCTGATCAAGTCCTTTGCACCCCTTGTGATCTGTCATGTCTTTGCTTAAGGGGCTTATAACAGTAATGCTCGGAGTTAAAGCGGTTCAAAAGCCTGATGGGTGGCCTGAACGCAGATTTCCAAGTCAGAAAGGCTTTGATGTTCCTGTTGTTGTATGGTTCTTATGTCCGGCTGATGAAGTCTTGATTCTTTATCTGTACCAGTCTGTACTGCCTGTGCACTAGGTTTAAAGTTCTTAACTGTACTTGATCCATTTAAATATTCTTCACATCATGCCCACGTTTCATACAAATCTCATCCTTTTACCACTGTTCTGCCTGTGGGATGCCTTTCATTGACTGCTAGTACTATTAAATGTTACATGAACAGGTTATATCTGTATGAGTAAATTCCAATTTTAGCCATTGTGGTTATTCGTAATGTAATATCATACAATTAAAACTTTCAAAGTGTCTGGTAGTCCCACAGGGAAATAAATGCTCAAATGTTGTGTTCAAGTCATCTCAAGCATTCAAATATAGTCAATTAAAAAAAATAAAACCCAAAATGGCCATGATATATAATATTATTTAACCCTGAAATGCAATTATCTGTCGTCATTTTGGACCCTTTTTTTTTAAAGATTATTTTTTTGGGCATTTTAGGCCTTTAATTATAGGACAGCTGAAGAAGTGAAAGGGGAGAGAGAGGGGGAATGACATGCAGCAAAGGTCCGCAGGCTGGAATCGAACCCGGGTCCGCTGCGTCGAGGTGTAAACCTCTACACATGGCCGCCCGCTCTACCAACTGAGCTATCTGGGTGCCATTTTGGACCCTTTTAATACAATTTACAGTTCAAGGAATTAAAGATTTCCCTGAATAGAATCACAACACTGACGAATCCGGATTATCATTCCGTGTTACCAATTCCACCCATATTATCATCATCTCATTCCAACAGGTCACTGTAATGTGTGTGTGAATGTGTTTTTCTGTCCATGTCTGAATGTTTGACGTATTGAGAATTAGTGAGTGTAGTTGGGTTTATGTCGATTTAATTTCACTTGATGGAAACTGAGACAGTTTTCTATCACACTTCATTCTCATTCATGTCCACCACCTCTACTACCTACCTCTACTTAACTTCCCCTGACATTTTATCTGTTCACATCCTCTCTCTTGATTTCCATCTCATTCCCTCCCTGGCTGTTCTTATTCTATAGGAAGCACTTGTACAAGTACCCATATACTGTAGACCTTTTTCTATCCTGATGCTTAAAGGTCCCATGACATGGTGCTCTTTGGATGCTTTTATATAGGCCTTAGTGGTCCCCTAATACTGTATCTGAAGTCTCTTTCCCGAAATTCAGCCTTGGTGCAGAATTACACCCACTAGAGCCAGTACCACAGTGAGCCTTCCTTAGTATGTGCCATTTCTGTGTCTGTAGCTATTGAGGAGGAGAGAGGGGGGGCAAGGTGGAGGGTGGGGTTTTGGCCTTGAACCACTGCCACTTTGCTCGTTTGAAAGCCATGATGTCTCTCTGTCATGGGTGGGCCAAATTTTCTGGGCCGAAAAGCAGAGAAAGGGGAGGTAAGTTATTAGATTCCAGATCGGCCCATCTGAGCTTTCATTTTCTCAAAGGCAGAGCAGGATATCCAGACCTCGGTTTACACCTATCGCCATTTCTAGCCACTGGGGGACCATAGGCAGGCTCGGGGAACTCATATTAATGTTAAAAAACCTCATAAAGTGAAAATGTCATGCCATCAGACCTTTAATGCAGGAGGAACACAATCACGCAAAGACACCTCAAAAGGGCTATGAATGAGAATCTTAAATTGATGTGGTGAAAGCATGAACACCGGTCTGCTTTTATCTATGTATTAATATGACCGATCCTTACATTATGTGTTGTACACAGCTGCTTTATACTGTATGGAAAGCTTCTCAGTCAGTTCATTAAATCCCTGCAGATATTTGAATGCAGCAAGACAGGTATGTTGATAAATCTGCAGCCTCCTATTTGCCAGAGCGCAGTGCCATAATGCACGGCTGTCCATTGTGTTTACCTTCATGCAAATAGCACGCAGCTGCTACAGAATAACTATACACACCTCTACACACAGACTGGTCGGCTAGAACTCTGTTCCGCCCATTTATGCGATCGGTTTACCGGAACTCATTGATCCTGCTTCCTTTCCAACTTAAAAAAAACATGTTTTATTCATGAAATGCATTATTTTTTTCATATGTATCATATTTAAAGATATGATGACTGATTTTTTTATTTTTTTATTTTCTATCTAATGTTGCTGTTAAAAAAAAAAACCCAGATGCAGATTTTTGGTGAGGTGTGGCACATCATGCCGCTCTGCACCATCCAGACAACAAAATGATTTCCTGAAGAAGTATTTAATTTGTTGAGCTGCTGTGTCACTGTGATTTCAGAGCTATGAGACCAGACTGGTTGAGAGTGTATTTTGTTTAATCATCACCCTGCTGTATATTCCTCTTCTTCCTGCCCTTTTGCGCTTTGCACTGCTCCGAACATAAACCAAAATAGCAGGTGTGTTGGGAAACACTCTGTACAGAACATGATGCAACATGAGACACTCGACACATTAGCTTTCAAAAGCAAATAGATTTAGAGAAGTTATGCATTTTTATATCCTCATCATCTAACAAATGCATATTAACTGTGTGGGTGTGTGGCCACAGTCCCTGTGCATGCCCTCTGGGCAAAAAACTGTAAGGTTAGGACTTGTAAGAAGACACTGCTATGTCAGCAAGTTGCCATAGCAATGCTGTCATTCCCCTATTTCATTGTCTTTTTCCTTCTCTTGTCTTTTGGGGGGTCAGTCACATGACTGAATTGATCCCCATAACACAGGGATACAGAAAGCGGTGTCCCTCTCTTTTCATTCCCTTTTTAACAGCAGCAGCCGCATAGATCATCTATCATACAGCTGTCACCTGCAGCTACACTTTCCAAAGAGCTTTAGGCATTGAGCTGGACTGTTCAGTGCAGTACATCAGAATTCTGAAGTGTGTGCTGACGTATCGCACCAACATTATTAAATGAGGCGGAATAGTTCATTTACTGTACATTTCTTTCTGTCAGACAGCAGGTGTTGAAATCGATAATTATTCCACGTCAGAGTGAATAGGTAATGTGTGATGCACAATGCTACATAAATCAACACGACTTGGCTCTTGAGTAATGCTGAAAAGGCGATATGATTGCATCTTTTAGAGATTTCATGTCGCCGGCATAACGCATTGAATACAAATCCAAGGTTGTTGTGTTGCTGCGTGCCATCCATTCCCAGGCTTGTTTGGAGGCTGACTGAGCTTTGTAGGCTAATAGCCAGGTGGAGCGCTAAATAATTCATTGAAACTACGTTTCAAGCCAGAGAGCGGAGAGGGATTACAGATCCAGGCTCTTACTTCTGCAGCCTTTATTGCAGGAAAGTGACAAGAGGAAAGCAAAACTAAAAACAAATGAGACTTTGTGCACATGGCCTGCATGTACATATATGCAGACATCCACACATTCTGCTCAATTCCATTTCAGCTTGTGTGGAGTTGCAGATGTGATAAAAGTGCAGTTTGACACTGATGAATCTTTTGTTATGTGAATTGTAGCCTCAACCTTTTAACCCTGCGGTGTTCTGACAAGGCAGTGAAAGTTCCGTCCTTTATTTTATTCACGTAATTGGATCAATTCATTACTCTGTTGTAATGAGTTTGGCCACCGGGGAGCTGCTTCATTAGGTGCAATGTGCTTTCTCATCAGGTCCGGTTGCTCTGTGTTCTTTTCCTTCATCCTCTGCCGCTCTGTCTGCATCTCAAGGGTGAGGGGTGAGGAGAACAGAAGGTCAGATGAGGTTGTAAGGGGGATGGGGGGGAGGGGGGGTGGGTGAGCGTTATAGACGCCATTTTATTGTTATACCTGAAATTCCATCCAAAGCTTAGGCAACTATGGAAGGAGCTGGGTGCCATGTATCCGATTCCTTGAGGAAGTTGTAATCTTTCGGGGAAGGGAAGTTGCCCATTCCAGTTGTGTGACATATTTAAAAAAACTTGTCAAAGTGTAAAATGTCATCATCTGTAATGAATATCAGTTATAAAGCTCAAATAAATAGTCAATTAAACAGTAAGTAAAACATTAGCTACAGGTCAAGTTTCAAGAAATTGTCTCACTACAATGAAATGGCTGCTATTAGGGGTGGAACTGTTCATGAAATTCACAGTTCGGTTCATATCACAATTTTGGGTTCAGTACAGGGGGGTATTTCAACATGCTTTAAACAAAAAAATGCAGCTTTGTTATTTTTAAATGCAAATGGCCATATGATAGACTAAAGCCATCAACCTAAAGTGAAGCATATCCTCAACCAGCACTAGACTTCTTTTTTTTATTTTTTTAAAACAGTAGCCTATAACATATAACATGTTCTTAATGGAAATATTAGTTGTTCCGTTTTTTTATCAAAAGGAAAAGTGTCACGGTTATCAAAAAATAAAAACACATAAAGCGCAACATAACCCCCACACACATTGTACACTGTTTTCAAAACAACACTGCTCTGTTCATTCTATTTTGATGTTCCTCTGCAAGACAAATACAGTTTGTGATTTACTGTGTTGCTGAAATGTCGGTGGATATTATTGCACGGCTTAAGTAACATTAAGTTACATTAATCATATGCTGAAACCCTGCATTCTCCACGACTGCATGTCTTTTGCTATGAACCGCCCAATGCTTTAGTTATGGATTGGATTGCCCTGTCTGAATCTGCATGAAGAGGTTGTTTTCTTTCTGCACAAGCCTTTTTGACTGAAACACATACATACCCCAAACCGTTAGGCTTATTTACTTGAACCATTCCATCCCTAGTTGCTATAGGAACTAACATCATTGCATACGAATCCAATTGGGATCAGCTTTCCAGTCATACTCAGTTTATGCAATTTCAAGACTGGACTCTTTAGGAACCCCATGCAGAAATATTTAAATAAACCATTTTAGAATAGGCAAAAATAACACATTTATACTTCAGGCAAAAAAACGCATGGGATTAGCATGAAGTGGACACAGCTGTAAATGTGAGACTTGTGGGTACCCGTATAACCCATTTTCATTCAGGTATCTTAAGGTGAGAGTTAAAGGGACCCCTCAAAGTTAGGCTAAATTGTGGCATGGAAAAACTTGCCACAATTCTCTCCCGGTGCTCCCAAGGGGGTAAGCGAGTATCCGCAAAGTGTACCTCCTATGGAGACATTTTTATGCTAACAATCCATCATCAACCTGCCGTTAGCATTCCATTGACTGCCGTTCATTTTGGCTTCACTTTGACAGCGGATAACTTTACATCTGAAGCGTTTAAAGACTCTATTTGTCCATTGTTTATTTCTAAAGAAACACAACAATGTATGAAAAGCTCCATTACCTTGTATCTCACGTTATGGCTCCGTAGCAACTTTTTTTTTATAAAAATAGGCTAACGATTGTGTCATAACCACGCAACTTTCTGTCGCATAGTAGAGGAATTACCGTATTGTACAGCCAGTTTCGCATTACATTAGCTGTTTAAGTTTAATTACTGTTATTTAGCATTTTAGTTAGCAATAATTAGCCTGTGTCTATGTTATCTCCTCACATATACCTACGCTCTCCGTCTCTGCAAGATTGGGAATGATTGAGATTTCTCTCGGCACAGCTACCAAAAGACTTAAAACTTTCATACAGGTTGCTCACGTCGTCAAGCTCAGTTTGAGGCTGCGCAGTAACGCTCAGCCATCACCGGAAAAGTGCTTCTAATAGACTTCACTGGTCTCCGTGGAAGTCTACGGCATTGCTTTGTCCATTAATTTTACTGTCAATGGGTTCTACCGATGGCCTGTCCGGGTCTGATCTGGAGTGAAGATCATTTTACCTATTCAAAATCATTAGCAGGCACTGGGCATTTACCTTCCTGTAATCATGTCTCTAATTAATGCCTCTCTGCTGCCATTCTTTCTGTTTCACCCTCATTCATTCCTACAAGCTCTGAATGAGTCACTGCAGCTCATGAATACAGAGTTAGGAGGACCAGAGCTCTTACAGAGTGTGGAGGAGTGGAGACAACAGAGCAGCACTGGTCCCTGAAGGGTAGATATTAGAGGGATGTTGCTGAGCAAGCTTTATCACTCTGTTACACAGCAGGATCAGTCACCACAGACTGCAGCCCAGCTCCTCTCCCTCTCTCTCTCTCTCTCTCTCTCTCTCTCTCTCTCTCTCTCTCTCTCTCTCTCTCTCTCTCTCTCTCTCTGTTTTATCACTCTTGCCCCCCTCCCTCAGATGTTATGCTTTTTCTTCCTGCCTCATCTGGTTTTCTTTGTCTTCACTTTCTCTCTCTACCACTTATCTTTCAGTTTATCAGTTTTTATTTCTTTCTATATCCCACTATATTGCCATTCTCTTTCCAGATTGTCAAGTAAATCTCCTTCTTGACACCGCTGTGTCCATCCATCACAAATACTGGAGCTGAAACACTAAATTATGGTCAATGATGCACTATAAAACTCTCTAACCTTCTCCCTCCTCCACTCTTACCCGTGATGCTCTTGCACGTCCCCTGTCACGTGTCCATGTGGATGCATTTTTTGTCTGTTGTTTTAAGTGTTCATGTGTGTATTTAATATGCAGGGAGGGGGTGACCTTGGTTGAGTTAAGGTCACCCGAGTTGTAATTGATGCTTTAGTGCTTCTTGAGTTCTTTTTTGTGTGTGTGTGTGTGTGTGTGTGTGTGTGTGTGTGTGTCCCCAGGCCTGTGCAATAATCATTAATATCTTGCTGATATTGGATTCTGCTTGTAACATGTCAGTTTGCACGCTCTGTAACTTCATTCTCAATTTGTATTTTCTAATGCATATAACAAAGTCAGCACAAAATTCCCACAACATATTGAAAGTCAAGCTGGCTGGTCACATATATGGTTTAGATGCTGACTGTAAGAGTGAAAAGCCAATACAATGGAGAGCTCCTAACCCATTATCTCTGCACGTGTAGAAATTCATATGAAGCCTATAATATATTGTCCTTCACATGCAGCTGGTAAAGGTCTATTGCAAAATTGAGTAAAGTGAGCCTGTGGTACGTCATGCATTCTACATTGGCATGCATCCCCTGTGCTCCAATATGTGTGTGTGAGATGGAGCGCTGCTGCTGTGCCAGCATATTCCTCAATCCGATGGCACTGCCCTGGCCGCCCTTCAGTCCGGCCGCAGCCCTCCAAACCCTTCATCCCTAAATATCCTGGCTCGGCGCCAAGCGGGCAGGGTAGAGCGATCAGTCAAGCACGGTTTCTGACCCTCTTCGTCCTCTAATCAGGCAGAACACTGTTAATGTAATGGATGGCGTGGCAAGACTGGCACTTAAACAATCCCCCAAGGGGGATAAAATATGGCCGCCCCACCTGGGTGCCTGAGACAGGGGATGATGGAGATTGGAGGGCAACCAAAGGACCATACTTGGTGCGCAACCTTTGCCTGACGTGTGAAAGGCTGGGTGCACCCACTGTGTCTGGCTCAAGCCAGTGTCTTATATTTGTGGCACAGAAAGGGTCAGATGTCTGTGAGGTGATGAGAATGATTCATTGATTGAGTTTATGTGAGAAATATCCATATTTAGTTCTATTCAGGCTTCAAATCCTGTTAGGTTTAAAGGAAGAGCTGACTCCCATAACTGATTCACACACGCTACGGTCGTGTCCATTCATATTTCCATCATTAACCAGCTCAAAACTACAGTATGTAACATCATTTTGAAGAGTCAGACTAAAGCTCAATCAAGAGGCTGGAGATTTGGATCTGAAACATTGCAATCTATAAAATGTGTACCAACCATTCACACGTACCCTCATCTTTTGGCTTTTATCTATTATGGACTATGTTCTGTGCTTTTAGAGGGAAATTATTTCTCTGTGTACCAAAAAAAGCGTGCTTCACTAGCTCAGGTTTTGTAAGAAGTTTTTAATTTCAAGATGGAAATGATAAGATAAGACCTCTTGTTCTTGCCAACTATAATTCATTGTTTATTGTATCTGGTGAGTAATTTCTCAGTTA
Source organism: Perca flavescens (assembly GCF_004354835.1). Taxonomy (NCBI): domain Eukaryota; kingdom Metazoa; phylum Chordata; class Actinopteri; order Perciformes; family Percidae; genus Perca; species Perca flavescens. Next base: position 14,365,606 of record NC_041352.1, read on the forward strand.
CATTGTGTAACGGTTTGACGGCAGAGGTGAATTTACTCTCTCAGCCAGCAGGATATGAGAAATGGCACAGTGAAAGGAGTTAAAAAGATATATGAAATATGATATGCGAGGGAAAGAGAAAGAGGCAGTTGAGGGGGGTGGACACCTGCTTCAGGTAGGAAGAGAAGTGATAATGTCTGCTAGATTTATAGGAATGAAACTGTCACAGATCTTGTTTATATTTTGAAATGTGTACACTTGCATAGGCATACTTTGTGTGCAGAAACTAAAATGTAAAAGACTGATCACCAGTCTTTGGAGCCAAGGAAATTGACCATTGTTGTCTTGCATGTTGTGATGTGTGTAAGTGTGTCTGCTTTAGGCTGATAAGAGGATTTGTTGAAGGGCCTTTTGTTGTTAAAGCAGTATGTCCCCCTCTTTCTCCTTTTCCCAATAGTCCCATGATTTAATTAAGTGTAGCTAAGGATTTGGGCTTTGGGAAATTGTTGGAACCGCACTATAGGAGTTTGCTCTATTGGTCACATCCAGGAAAAAGAAATGTCCAAAAGCAAGTGTTGGGATGAATATATGCGGCCAGTTAAAGATGGAAGCCCCTTGGGAAGTAGTGATGCAATATGCAAATGTTGGCAGGACAGCTGAAACATTTGGTGAAACAGACTGAGATGAAATTGCTTTTGAGCTTCCATTCTGAAAGAGTGTCTCTCTCTCTCTCTCTCTCTCTCTCTCTCTCTCTCTCTCTCTCTCTCTCTCTCTCTCTCTCTCTCTCTCTCTCTCTCTCTTATATCTCAGGGGGAGAGAGACTTTTGAGTGTTGGTCTCAAGATACACAGCACACCTGCTGCTAAACACAGACTCTGTCACAAAATCCAGGCCAAACACACTAAAACATGATGTGCATGCCAGACTGCTGATAGGGTTTAGTGCAGGCATTTGAGAGACTGACATTTGAGAGACACAAATAGAAGAACAGGAGCATTTTGCTAGGTGTGTTTGTGAGAGTGAGGGGAGCAACAGAAGCATGTAAATTGTAGTCATCTTGCCAGTTGAAATGAAAATTTAACAGCTAAGTGTTCTTGTTAGTGAAAATTCACAGAAACATTTTAATGCATATGCACACACTTACAAACTTCAAAGAGCTAATCCTTCCTCTCAGTCACATAAACGCACACTCTCACACCTTGACGGCTAGCAGCAATGTTCCAGGTTTAATTATAGAAAGTTTGCCCCCTGATTACAGCTAGTAAAGGGCTTTGACTCTCGTCTCTGCTGGATGTCCACAGGAGGTTTTTCCACTTGTCCCCACTAAGGTTATTTAACTTTAATAAGTTTTTCACTTCCTGTGGCAAAGTGATGGAGTGTGATTGGCTCACCTCAGTGAGGGTCTGAGAGCCCCCGAGGGTTAATGTTTCACCCTAACTTGCTCTGAGGTTTGCTGGTGTGGGATAGCTGCAGGCTTGCCCTCAAGTCAATGTGAGACCTCTGGAGCGTTCAGGTCTGTAGTTACAGACGCGTCAAAAGCTGTAAGAAATTACCTTAGGGCTGGTGGAGAGTTCCCATTGATCTCCGTGCAGGTGTTCTGCATATGGGGTAATGAACTCACACAGGTCTGATTTAAGCAGTCACAGTTAACAGTGGGTCATTGAGAGCATTAATGAGTGAAGTGGAAAAAACTTCTATGAAACAAAGTGTTTTAATAATGGGAGTTAAGTTAGGCATCATGCTCATCAAAAGTATATTATCCAGTAAGGAAAGCAGTTTAAATTATTTTAAGGAAGTTTCTGATTGGTTCTATCTGTGTCTCTTCCAGCCATCATGTATGTGATGGGAGCCCTGGGACCTGCAGCTGGCTACCTTCTGGGAGGCGTCCTCATTGGCTTCTATGTTGACCCCAAAACTGTAGTCAACATCGACCAGAGTGACCCCCGCTTTGTTGGCAACTGGTAAATATGCATGTGCATCTATATTACTGCCCGAGCTCTTATGTTCTTTCCCCGTACGATGATTAATCTGTTCTCAATTGTCTTTTTGTCTTGTCTCAGGTGGAGTGGCTTTCTCTTGTGTGCCGTAGCCATGCTTCTGGTCATCTTTCCCATGTTTGCCTTTCCCAAAAAGCTGCCCCCCCGCCACAAAAAGAGGAAGAGGAAAAAGATTGGCTCACCAGGCAACCAGTCCAGCGATGACGATGTGATGAAGGAAAAGTCCAGTAGCAAAGATCAGAACGTCACCTCTTCCATGGGCTTTGGAAAGGACATCAAAGGTGAGGAACAGATAATATCTGATAATGTCATCCTTCCTTTCCCACCTCTGGAGATGTTACAAGTACCTTACATATAGGAACTGTGTGCTATTGATGTGCAAATGGCCCATAATCTAATCAATGGCAAGGATTAGTCATTTTATCTAACCGTGGATGCTCCATCGAGATCTCCTTTTTAAAGATGTTAATGATTTGTGATGAATGAGGTTGTCCACACAGTTGACTAATGAACTGTAAACGTGGGCAGTTTTAGTGGACATTGGGTTCTATTTACTAGGAAATGAATAGTAAACATGTTTAAAAGGTCATAAATAATTGCCGGCAGTTGGAGACTTGGTGTTTAGCTTAGAAACTGTGATTTTAAATTTAGGGCAGTACAGTTTTGACAGTTTACTTCTCCAAGAAAACAATGATGCATTCTTCAGCTAGAATAAAAACATAAAATTAGGAAAATTGGAGATGGTGTGAGAGCATTTCTTCTTTTCTGAGCCTGATATACAGTACCAGGAATCTCCTGGTTTTTCCCTGGGAGAGCAGTAACTAAAGTGTTTCTAATATTTATTTAGATTATTGTAAATACTCATAGATTTATGAGAGAGAGAGAGAGAGAGAGAGAGAGAGAGGATTTTAGCTTCTTAAGACCTGCCGTTGCTTGTCCCAGCAGGCTGTTTTGGGCTGTGTGCAAACTATGGCCAATTTTGAAGACTCAGTACTTCAATGTTTGAAACTGTAATGTATTATATTGCTGTGCGTGTCCTTCTATTGAGGTGTGTGGGTTTGTCTATAGCACAAATTCAGCACTTTCTGTGAAAGATATGCCGCCCTGAAGTGATTATTTTCACCAAGCATTTTTTGCCCTTCAGATTATCAGCAAACACTTAAAAATGCTAACACTGAATGTTTTCAGTAATGCACATGAAGGACACACTTTTGTTTGGATGCTCAGTTTCAAAGTTACTTGCAAATAAAAAGAATGTGACCCAAGATTAACTCTTTAGTTCCATCCTCAACTCTGTTTTTAAACTTTAAGTTCCTGATAGATGGTATGAAAGTGACATACGGATTTAATACTTTAATCGACTGATTGCTTGTCAGTAAATAAAAATACCCAAGTACGTCCAAGCCAAGGTGGCATCCTTAAATGTCTTACTTTGTCCGATAAACAGCAAATCCTCATACTGGAGAAGCTAGAATCGAATACATATTTAAACAAAGTGAAATGTTAAGCAAAAGCATATGGATAAAACAGTTTGACCGAGTCGTCAAATAAATTCTCACAATAAAATAGTGAGTGTGGCAACTATTGCGAGCCAGTGGTCTGTCTGATTGAGAGAGCAGCTGCTGTAGACGTCAACAGGACCTCGCCATCTGTCCCCCCTCCAGACAAGATTATAGTCCAGCTCCACAGGAATTAAATAATTAGCATCACTATTCTTTTAGTATCTTTTGATCTGAAATAACCCTGACAGATGCTAACATTTCCCCACCTACAACAAGATTAGTTGAATTAGTGCTATCCCCAAATCAAGGTGTGGGTGGGTGGATGTTGTGTGCTCTCCTGGTATTTTTGGATTTCGACTGCAGAAAAAAAGCAAAGAGAAAATCTCTCTTTTGATTTCCTGTCTTTCTGTTCACACTGTAAACTGAAAATGTGAATCTTTTTATCTGTGGCCTTTTATTTAAAATATTCTTAGGAAGTATAAATAATTGGATTTAAGATTTCAATCTGATAATTTTTTTGTTTATGGTCTTATGGCAAGAGAACAAACCAGACACCCGCTTTAACTGCTCAAGGTCAGTTTGGAGATGTAGTCCCTGCAGCTGCATTTTCTTGGTCTTCCTCAGAACATCCTAAGCAGGTGTCCAAACTACATCAGCTTTTTTTTTTTTTTTTTTTTTTTTTTTTTTTTTTTTTTTTAAATGGGGAAGCAGCAGCTTAAATCTGAGGTCCCTGTGGATTGTGGAGCTCTTTTTTTGTTTTATTTTCAGTATTTTGAGTACAGCCCCTTTTAAGGCTCTCAGTGGACACCTTATTGAGTTGGTGTATGGACAGCATGGTGGTGTTATGATTTTGGAAGTAGTTGTTCAACTGGGAGTTGAGAGATCCACGTTTAAGTTGCCATGACAGCAAGCATCTGCCTCGCGGATGTGAGTAAGAAACTGAATCCCCATTAGCTCCTGCTTTGAAAAGGATTCAGCGCTGCATTTCATCTGATAGAGAGAAAGTGACATCAGATGTTTATCTTTGGGGATCAGTAGATCAATAGAGAGAGAGAAATCATTCTGCCTGGTAACAGTAATGTACTTACAGTTTGACTACATTACTTTTGAGTGTCGGGATAAGAGGGCATTCTGCATCATGTCAACCAAATCATATGGACACGGTGTTCGGGCAGACATAAAGGGCATGTTTGCCCTTGTTATGATGAACCAAGGATAAGCTTTGTTTGTTTTGGGCTCTTGGCATAGATGCAAATAATCCACATACTTGCATTGTACAGCAAAACTTGCTGGTAGCTATGTTTTTTTTTTTTTTTTCTTCAAGCTTCATAGGGTTTCAGGCTACAATAAGCGTGTGTGTCTGTGTGTTGTTTGTTCCTGTAGTCTTGTGTGAAACAAGAATACTTATCCAGATGTAATGAGACATGGTTGAATGCATGAGTGTTTATTTATGGGTGTGTTTGGGAGACATTTAAAGATGGAGTTAACATTTACTCTGTTATTACCCAAGGTTATTATGACACAAGGTTTACAGTATTTGGGTTACAGATGCCTTTTATTAATTACAGCTTTCCAGTAATGATTCTTCTTCTGATGATCCTGTCGAGTTCAGTTTGTGTGGGCGTGAGTGAGAGCCAAATTAAGAGACTGATTGTGTGTTAATTACAGCACAGTAATGAAGTGCTCCATCTTGTCTTGTATTCCATCCTCAGAACTCCCCAAGGCAGCCCTCAGGATCCTCAGCAACATGACCTTCCTGTTTGTCAGCCTGTCCTACACGGCAGAGTGTGCCATCGTCACTGCCTTCATCACCTTCATCCCCAAGTTTATTGAGTCACAGTTTGGTATCCCCGCCTCCAACGCCAGCATATACACCGGTAAGTCTCTTTTGTTAATTCACTCTTTCTTTTCTATAACTTTATTGAAAATGATGAAGTAGAACATGTTATCATATAGCAGCCTGTAGAAGAAAGAAAAATCAAAACAACTTGTGATGTAACAAACTAATTTTAGTTGCGATTAATCCATCTATTATTTCTGTTATTATTCTGCTGCCCTTTGCTGCGTGTCATCCCCCATCTCTCTCACCCTTTCATGTCTATCCACTGTCTAAATAAAGGAAAAAAGCCCCCAAAAAAATAATCTTTAAAAAAAAAAAGTTTAAAATATCAGAAAAATATATTCTACAGTAATGTAAAACTGAGCAGCAAATCCTCACATTTGAGAAGGTGGAATCGGTGACATTTTTACTGATGATTTAGCCATCATCAGAAATGTTAGTGATTTATTTTCTGCCAAGCAACTAATCAATTAAAATGTTGTTTCATCACTTAAAATAAGCACAAATATGGTAAGAATCCCACTCTCCTCTGGATGCTCTGCAATGACTTTCCAGATGGGAAAAAGAAATTTGTGTTTATTTGCCTATAATGCAGTAATAAAGCGGTCATTTTCATTAATTGAAATGTTCCTGAAGAGATGAGTTATAACCCAAACTATTAGATCAATAAGGCAAAACTTCTTTTGCAAAGAGTTTATTAGAATGTATTACCCTTGTCTGCAGCCTTTTAAGAAATAATAGATCTAATGGTTACCAGGAAACATACATTTGTTTTTATTATTATTATTATTATTATTATTATTATTATAAGTCTTTAGATTTAAGCCTGCATGTTAAATAGTTACATAATTATACTCTCTCATAATTTTGAAAACGCACGATTATGTCTTTAGAAAATATGTTTTTCACTGCAGTGAAAATGATTTGTTTGACATTGTGTGTTGCTTTCTTTTTGTTTATTCTGATCCTGGACAGGACGGTAAATGATGCATCAGCACATACTTTATGCACTAGTTTGTAGTCTGTACCAGCTTATGCTCACATTTGTTCTCACCTCTCCACGTCTAGCACACAGTGATTCACAGCCAGAGGGCAGCACTATGAGTCATCGTTGACTTTCATTCAGTGATGAGCTTCCATTACATCTCCTGACTGTAACACACAAACCTCTGTTGACTGCACGAGACACATTCATCATAACATGGACACACACACACACACACACACACACACACACACACACACACACACACACACACACACACACACACACACACACACACACACCCTACCCGTGCTCTACCTGTAATTTGTACAACACATATGAAGCATGTACAAATCCTTCTGTCATGTCTAAGACAGTGGTACTAATACAAAACCAATCTGGTAGGATTATTACAGAAACCAGTGATTGTATTTGTCTGTCCAAGTATTCTGGTGCCTTATGGTCATTCCTAGACACACACACACACACACACACACACACACACACACACACACACACACACACACACACACACACACACACACACACACACACACACACACACACACACACACACACACACACACACACACACACACAATACCTTTGCCTCATCTCATCTGTCTGTTGCCAGGATACAAGGGCTAAGAGCAAACGGGTGGTGCGGTTGCCATGGCTACTGAAACGATGCCAAGCTGCTGGGATGTGATGATGGTTGAGATGAGGGCACTCCTGTTGATGGGAGCACAGTGCTTACTCAGGCAGACAGATGGACTGACCAACTGTGACATTTCTCTGATTATTTTTTTTTTAAAATGACCACAATACCAGACAGTGTGAAAATTATTTGTTTTCACAGAACATCTTATCAAACTTAATCAAGTTAGGATTAGCCTTCAACAATTTTAAGCAACAGAAGTTGATATTTAGGAACAAAAATGTAAAGATTGACATTCAGAGAAATTTGATAAAATTTGCTTAGTTGATTGGATTTTAAAGCTGCTATAAGTTATGATTTTATATTCACAATGAGTGTGTTTTTATTAAGTAATTATTGTGGCGATCACGCAGAGAATTATTGCCCAACTCTGCAGTTCCCCTCAGCTCCCCTTAGCTCAACAGAGCTTTATATTGTCTTTCAGCTCATTGTTTTGGTTTTAAGGCCCACAACTTTGTCACCACCTGCCCAGCACCACCTCCAACTCCAAATAGCAGACAGACAAGAAGAGAGTAACATGAATATTTTGGAGCATTTAGCCATTTAAAGAGACAGATATTTCCTTCAGGAGTTGGTAGAGTGATATAACAAACTAAAAAGAAAGTGAATATTGGACCTACATTCATTAGTAGCCAGAAACACAACTTCAAATGAATGCTAACGTAGCTTTATATATGCTGGTTATGTAAATAAGCAGTATGCAGTATTTTAACACATTCACTGTATCAACTTAAAAGGTAATGATAGGCTACATCATCGTTTCTGCTGCTGCCAAAAAAACAGTTAATGAAGGTTTAATAAAACCAATTTTAATCTAGATCCAAAATGGAACTAGCTTTTGCCCAGCCCTAATTGCCAACTGATTGAATATTGTTTGGTTGAGTTCATTGATGCTTTTATACTGTTTATGCTGTATTTGCAGACTGCCATGTGGTCATTTTTTTGGGGGAAAAGTTCTTAACTACACAGTAAATTATGCATTTTATGTTTCCGGCAGCACCAACAGTGCTTTGCTAGAAATAAACAGAAGAATAATTAGAAAGTCTCGCAAATTACCACCTTGATAAGTCTGTATCCTGCCCGGTTAAAGAGCAGCCACTGCCACATGCTCATTAAATGTTGCTACAGAAATAGCACTGGAACATATCACACACGCCCCCATCAGCTGCAGTTTACCCTATGCTGCTCTCTGACTGTTTCTCTGACTTTTTTTCACTTTAGTGCCTCTGTTAATCTCACCCACCCTCCTTTCAAATATGCACTTTCCATTCTTATTATTTTTCTATTATTTTTTCTGTGTCAATTTTTTTCTCTATCTCTGCTGTACAAGCTGCAGTTGACAAGGTCTGTCACGAGAGTCATGGCGTCTTATGTAGGATCTCTACAATAGATTAGCACTGACATGCACACATTTATCAAATGCCTGTTAATCCAGATAAAATGTAGCATTTATTACTAAAGCATAGTATGTACTGTATGTGTGCACTGTAAGTCACTGTAATATATCATCTTGTTTGGCTGTGTACATGTTTAATCCTGCAGAAAGCACAAGGTTTTAACACAAAAAAATGTTATGTTATGCCACAGCTGCCTGTTGCCTAGCTCTCACTGAGCATGCTGAAAGAGACACATTTTCTATTTCTGTTACACACAAGCACATGCATACAGAGAGGGAGAAGCCAGATTACATTTCTGTGTACTTGGATCACTTCTCTGCTGATCCTCTATCTGTGACGACCCTCCACCCCCGCTGACTGACCCCATCTTGCTCGTTACCAGGCCGCGAGTGCCTGTGGCTGGACTCGAGGGCTGCCATGTGCAGCCTCCCCGGGCCTTAACTCCTGCACGATGTGACACTTTCCACCCGGTCCATCCTGCCAGCAGCCAGCTTTGCCTTTCTTCATGCTGTCAATTAGACCAGCTTTAGTGGACTGAGAGCATGTGGTCCTGTACTTCCACAGTCTAAAATGACTCACTGGTAGCCCACAGTGTAGCCTTGTCAGATTGATACAGCAAAGCTTATTCTTTCATTTTTCTTTGAAGTTATTTTATTCTTGGGAAGTCACATTAAGATTGATCTTTCCTTTTCAAGCAACTGTGTCCAACAAGACAGCATACAATCCTAAATATAAAATAAATTAATTATTAAATTAATGTAAAAATAAAAGCATGACATGTTCACATTAATCATGTAAGTGCACTTGATTAAAATACTGTAGATCTGATTATAATTGCAATTAGTCAGTCATGCTTTACAGTAATTAATTCAGCGTCAAAAAATTCTTGACACAAATTAGCTGTTTTATTTCTGTGTCGTTTGCAACACTTCTGAAGTCTTTTCCTCTATTTCACCCAGCCTTCTTTTCCCTCATCTCTCTCACAGGCGTGATCATCGTACCCAGTGCTGGGGTGGGCATCGTGCTGGGAGGCTACATCATCAAGAAGCTGAAGCTCGGCGCTAGAGAGTCAGCCAAGCTGGCCATGATCTGCAGTGGGGTGTCTCTGCTCTGCTTCTCCACGCTATTCATAGTGGGCTGTGAGAGCATCAATTTAGGAGGCATCAACATACCTTACACCACTGGGTAAGGGCAAATGTACTTGCTTTGTTAGCTCATTTTCCCCGACTATATACAAAATGAATCATTTTATGTATGTGGTACTTGGGAGCCAGTTATACAGTTTGTTTTTAAACTGTTTATTTTTTTTAATTTTTAATTTTTTGGCCTTTAATTAATAGGACAGATGAAGACAGGAAAGGGGGTAGAAAGAGGGGGGATGACATGCAGCCCGGGCTGCTGTGATAAGAACTGAGCCGAAGTACTGCTTATTTAAAAGAAAATGCATATGAAGTTATATCTGAAATACACACATACTGGAGGATGGCGTGGGACTGGGATGCTGTCACCGCTCCCATCATCCTCATGTGTTATAGCATTGTGTTGGTGTGAATGATTAATTAGCAACACTGGCATCTGCTCTCGTGGCTCTGTTGAATCACTCTGCCACCTCTATTTCTGATGCTGCCACTCGACACCACATCAGCAGCGAGGCTTCACCGTTAACAAAACAGTCATCCCATGTCTGAGCCCCGGGCAGAAGTTAGGAACACACTCATACAGATAGACGCATTAAGTTAAAGTTACAGAGTGACCTTGACATACAAACATATTACATATCTTCTCTATCCCATCTCATTAAACTGTACGCTGATAACGGTCATCGCTGTACCAAAAATTTACATTTTAAATTTTTTAATTCTAAAGTTTGTTGTGCAGACATATAATCTGAAGTATAATACATATAAAAACATCCTTTTGATATTAGACGGGCCAGCTAACTGCATCGTCTCACTAAAAAGTGAACACACATGGAAAACTGCTAAACCTCTTTGAAATTTACTTTTCACATAACTAAGTTAAATATGGTGATTATTTGTCAAATAGTCAGCGTGCCCTTTAAAGCCCCATAGCTGACCCATTAATAACTGCAGTCTTTGTTTAAGCCGGTGTTTATAGAGGGGTCAATAAGACGTGTGAACCGGTAGGGGATCCTCATTATGAACCGCACTGGTCACTAGTCACTGGTAGCACCCACATGAGGAATGTTTAGCCCAGGCCCACCCTTTGTGTCACTTGTCTGTACTCACACACACTAGTATGGATGGAGCTCTCCCTGCTGGGGACTATTTGACAAAAAAAAAGGACAGGACAAACTCCAAAGGTCCTCAAACTTTTCAAAGCCAAGATATCAAGCTCTGGAATATCTGCAAAAGTGTTACATGATTATGACTTGGGCCTGTATGCTGAATTATAAGCTGCATGTAGACAAGTACATTTTTAAAATAAAGCTGGGCCATGATCCGAATACTGCATCTTGATAAACCTTCACAACTCAGTTTGTTGTTGTTCCTTCATTCTCCCTGTTCAGTGTCTGCAGCACTAAACCACATGTAGCCACTCCTCTTGGCTCTCTTTAAGTTTTATGCAGTGCAGCCGGCACACAATTACACAACATTTGGAGGGTTCGGTGAAGGCCGGAATTTAGTCTGAACAAAAGGACATAGGCAATCAGTGCAGCGAGCCTGCGACTGCAGCAGGGCTGGTGCCTTTTTTAACGGGCATGCAAACACGCACACTGTCTCCTTCACACACAGTGTCTGGAATGTGACACTGTTGTGTCAGGATGGGACCAAATGTGTTTGCCCTGTAACAACCAATACAAAATTAGGATGTGTATCACTCGCTCTTGTGAAAAATGATAGTCCACTGATTATAAGAAGCATAAAATAATTTTAAAAATTTCCCTGTTTTGCATCTTGAACACATTATCAAAATTCAAACCTTCAGAGAGGTGTGTCTGTGTGTGTGTGACAGTACAGAGGCTGTTGTGTTGTTAGGGCCCGTCCGCGGCTGTTCCGCAGGGCTCAGAGCGAAGCTTCCCAGAGAAAACCCAGGACTCGCTTCACTGCTCCCGGTTTAGACAGAGCCAGCATCCAGCGACGGTTCCCACACTGTCTCTCGAGTCACTGGAAGTTATCACTTCCTCACCCCCTTGTTTGTGTCCTTCTATCATCACACAGGCTGGTAGAGGGCTAGATTAAAGATTAGTAAAAGGATTATGTGCAGCAGATTAATAATGAGACGCAGAGACTACAGTAGACATTGCCGAGAAGATTGGCAGCCTCTTTCATAAAAAAACACTGTTTTACTTTTGCGTTACTGCACTGAACAGAAATTGTTTTACTTTGCAAATAATATACTACATTTATGATTTTTTTTTTCATGATTTTCCTGCTTAAAAAAAAGTTTATGGAGTGATGCCATACAGGGAAGGGGAGTGGGGACAACAAGTATTATCCTCATTGCAGCAGGAAGCATTGGGATTTATGGGAAATGTGGTCTAAAATGTGACATATGGCCCCATACATTTTTCTGGAACTAAATGGTGTGCTGCTATCCAAGCAGGGCCACACTTGTAAACAACGTTGCAATGAAACTAGCCTAAATGCATTAATGTGTAATAAATGAAGAAATGCTCCTACCGAGCATATGGCTAAGTACCCTGCCTTTCGCCCTTGCTGACACAACATTACTGTAACTTTGAAAGTGTGAATTAAAAAAGAAAAGCAACATTGTCAGTGCATTTATCGTTATCCAATAGGTTTTGAAAGGCTAGGAAAAACAAGAGTTTTATGAAAAAAGAAGCATGTAGCCTCTGCACTGAAATGGTCCAGGACATGGATATGATGGGTCCTTGTTGTTCTTAACAGATGTTTTTGTGTGTCCCTCTGTGCAGTCCGACCCTGACGATGACCCACAGGAACCTGACCGGCAGTTGCAACGTGAACTGTGGCTGCAGGATCCATGAGTACGCTCCGGTCTGCGGCTCGGATGGCATTACCTATTTCAACCCCTGTCTGGCTGGATGCAGCACTGTGGGCAATGATAGCACCGGGGTGAGTACACTAAAACACTTATACATATAAAAAAATGCGCACACACACACACCCTACACCTTTTTGTTTTTCTGTTTTTATGTGGCCATTTCTACATCAAGTAGGAGAGTAAAAAAGGAGTGATGAAAACGATTTTAGAGAATGGAAACCCTAATCATAATGAATAAACAAAGACCTGTTCTGTACATTCTCCTCCCATAGCTCTGAAAGTACAGGACGTGTCAAACTCCACAACAATTGTCAGATAGGAAGTTATGACCGCATGAGGAAAGGAAATTGTTAAACAAATCAACAGTAAAAACACCTTAAACTGTAAAATGTCCCTGAATACTTTTTCTGTTGAACGTTTTGAATTCCCCTTCAGAACACAAGGCAAAAAAAGTTTACTTGCAAAATGTAACGTGCAAAATAATACTATTTCTCGATTACATTGTTTTTGTGATCGTTAGGAGCCGAAATGGCCATCGAAATTTGATTAATTACACAGCCCTAGAATTAGCTTCAAATGTTAAATTAGCTTAAAAGAGATTTACTCTTGTTGTTTCTGACTACAGATTAGGAACTACACAGACTGCGGCTGTGTGCAGAGCAGACAGGTCATCACTCCGTCCTCGGGAGGCCAGGGCAACCAGCTCCAGCTGGTCATCGTTAAAACCTACCTAAACGAGAACGGCTACGCTGTATCGGGGAAGTGCGACCGCACCTGCAACACTCTCATCCCATTCCTCATCTTCCTCTTCATCGTCACTCTCATCACCGCCTGTGCCCAGCCCTCCGCCATCATTGTCACACTCAGGTAAGGGACCGCTTCTGCCAATCGATGTCTGTGTGTGTCCACTCTGCTTAAAGGTTGTCTTATTTTCTGTCTCTTTTGAACTGAATAAAAAATGTGATAAACGTTTTTCTTAAATGCTTTTATTTGGATGCAGTGCAGTAAATCTGTATCGTTTACGTTCTATTTCTCCTTTGTCAGGTCTGTTGATGAACAGGAGAGGCCTTTTGCTCTTGGGATGCAGTTTGTCTTGCTCCGAACTCTTGGTAAGTTCCAGAATATTTGCACTATGAGGAATGATAAATATATTAGAACCACACACTGTATGTTTTGTGACCCTGTTGGGTTAAAACACTATAATCCCTTGTCTATTGTATCTACTCTGGTCATAAAGAGTAGATGTTAAGCTAAAGATTTTCAAAAAGTGCGCAGCGTGTCATTTAGAATACGCAGAAGAAAACCTACTTTATTGATATTATATAGTATAGTGATATTAGATATATCACTATAATATAGATATTATTGATACCCAATGGGGAAATTACATTATTTCACTACATTATTTTTTTACGAGTAGTTTGGTTCCTTGTTCAAGGGCACTGAACCGCCATTTGGTGAAAGTAATGTATTTGTAACTAATTTGTACTTTTTTTTTACTTTTTAGGACATTTTTAGGACATAATGATATTTCTGTGATTTGTATGGCATAATATACTATGACTTTACCAAATTTATGGCATTACTATGACTTTTTATGACATACTATACTAATGACAGTTTTATGACATACTATACTATGATTTATTTTTATTTTTTTATTTTGTTTTAAACATTTTTATCACATGCTATATTATGACTTTTGTGACTATTTTATGACAAACTATAGTATGACTTTTCTGTGACTTTTATGACATACTATATATATGTATGACATTTCAAAACAACTTTATGACCTATTATACTATGGCTTTTTACCCGCCAAGGGTAATGATTCTGGTTTTGTCTGGTTAATTTGTTGGTCAGCAGGACACTAGCCCAATTTCCATGAAACTTGGTGGAATGGTATTAACCTGACTCCGCCAGATGGATTGCTTCGCATTTGCTCGGCATATCCATCTGGGAACTTTCCGTTGGAGAACTTTTGGGAAGGGGCGAAAATACTGGTTAGCTGATTGGATAAACCCTCTGTCTATCACCAACATAGGTGGTGATAGACAGGCCAAATCAACCGGCCAAATCAGTCGGATCAAACTCTTGCCGAAACCAGTCGGCAGAAGAGCAAAAACATCTTTTCCTCCCGAGAAAAGCCTCCAGTGCCATTTTTTGCTCTTCTTTCAACGAAGGAATACTTTCTTATTCAGATAAAACTTGCGTGATAGCTACGCTCATCTCATCCATGGCAGCGCCATGTTGTTTAGACTGAACAGTCGCTTCTTGTTGCGTCACACCTAAACCCGCCTCAAAACCAATGCTGATTGGTCGGTCGTTTGGCGAACAGCTCCAAAGTTTCTCTATCTCAAGATGCCAGACTGATCTGCGAGTGGAAAACTGGAGCTTGCCAGATCAGGACGGTCTCACCAGGCTAGAATGGTACAGCATGGGCAAAAAAAAACATAAAACTTAAACTTTTTTTTTTTAATCACTTTTTTTTTTTTTTTTTTAGACATACTATACTATGACTTTTCGACATACTATACTAGGACTTATTGTGGACATACTACACTAGGACTTTTTTATATTTTCATGACATCATATACTATGACTTTTTTGACACACTGTACTATGAATTCTTTATGACTTTTTTCAACATATACTATGACTTTTTTGTACTTTTTTCCACCTACTATAATATGACTTGTTTAGACTTTTTTTCAACACACTATACTATGACTTTATTATGACTTTTCGACATACTATGCTAACAAAGAAGGAATGCAACAATTTTCATTTGGAATATTTTATTTTCACTTTTTTTTTTTTCGACATACTATACTGACTTTTTCAACATACTAGGACATTAATTTGACTTGATCTGTCCGGGGACTTGACCCAGCGACCCTCATGTGTGTGCTGCAGACACTGAACAGGGAGAATGAAGGAACAACAACAAACTGAGTTGTGAAGGTTTATTTATATATATATATATATATATATATATATATATATATATATATATATATATATATATATATATATATATATATATATATATATACATACATACACACACACACACACACACACACACAATGGCCCAATCCCAAAGTGAGCCCTAAGGACTAAAGACTCACAGACTTAAGTGATCTCAGGTACTAAGTGAGCGAGTGTGTGAGGCCACATGGGCTCAGATAGGTATAAATGGGATTGGGACAGCACTTCACGAGATCACATGTTACCTTGGCGACGTTTAATAACAAAGATGTTGCTGACACTTGCCGGTTTGAGAATCTTCATTTTAAGTTTGTTGCTTTCCACACGGCCAAGGCCCAGGAGACGGCTGCCTGATTCCAAACTCTTGTTTTACAAGTTGGACAACAGGTTGGTCTGTTCCGTGTGTCGTGCTGTTGTTTACCTTTGTAATTTCCGGATTTCCATACGGTCTCCGCAGTAAACGTCACAACGCTTTGAACTGTGGGTAATTCCCTTTGATGAAGTCTGCATCGATGCAGACTCAAGGAAAGGGCTCGGTAAGTGTGTACTCAAACCCTCACGCCCTTTGAAATTCGACATTGGGACAACCCTGAGCCCTTACGAATTTCGCGAGAACGCGCACCAAAGTCTGTGAGTCCGGACTTTGGGATTGGGCCAATGACTTTTTTTGTGTATGCATGTATACATACAATGACTTTTTTCGACTTTTTTTTCAACATACTATACTATGACTTAACAGGACTTTTTTGGACATACTATACTGTAACTTTTTTAACATACTATACTATGACTTTTTTATTTTATGATTTTTATTTTTATCTATGAATCTTTTGTACTTTTTTTTTCCGACATACTCTACTATTAAAGTTATGAAGAAGGCATAGTGTATGTCAGAAAAAGTCATAGTATAGTGTATCCAAAAAGTCATAAAAAATATGACCGTATGTCAGAAAAAAGTTTATTATGACTTTATTATGACTTTTTGACATACTCTTTTTTTGGAAATAACTACTACTATACTACTTTTTTATAAAATGATAAATTAGAAAAGTCTTTGGCGACCCCCATTGTGATACCTCAAATTCCCATTGTGAAGTCATCATTTTTATGGGGGTTGAGAAGCCGTGAGTAGTGTAGGATCCCCGGTGGAGTCTAGACACCGGTGGGTATGGTGATGACTGAAGAGCATGCTGAGATCTGGGTGGATGAGAAGAGGAGCAAGCTCTGATGAGCTCAGACCTAGGCGCTGGGATGATGAGAGCTGACAGCAATGGAGAGGAAAACATTTAAATATTGATTGGAGTGATTGGCTTATAGATTGTAGCTACATCTTATTGGTGTAACTAAAAGACTAAATGTACCTAATCAGCTGATAAGGGAAAGCAGGAGAAGAGGAAGAGAATGAAGGGGAATGAGAGAGTGATTAACATAAAATAGTTTTCCTGGCTGAATTTACGCTAAGCTTCTTGAGTTTTTTCAACATACTATAATTACTTTCGTTGACCTACTATACTGACTCATATATATACTATGACTTTTTTCACATACTATGTCTTTTTGTATCACTTTTTTGACATAGTATACTATACTATAAGTTGAAGTAGTAATAATAATAGTGATAATATAAAGTACATTAAATCTACACTGCTTAATCAAGAAGGAAATGTAGAAAAAAATCCTAAAAAAGTCATAGTATAGTATCTGTAAAAAGTCATGAAGTCATAGTACAGTATGTTGAAAAAATCACAAAAGTTATTGTATAGTAAGTCGGGAAAAATCATACAAAAGTCATAGTATAGTATGTCAAAAAAAGTCATGTATGTTGAAAAAAGTAAAAAAATCATAGTATAGTGTCAAAATAAATTGCCTTGTGTATATATATATATAGTGATTATTTATATATACATGTCTTGTGTCGAAAGAAATCATAAAAAAGTCATAGTTTAGTATGTCAAAAAAGTTAGTATAGTGTGTTGATAAAAGTCATAGTATGTCGATAAAAGTCATAGTATAGTATGTCGAAAGTTCTAAAAAAGTCATAGTATAGTATGTCGAAACAAATCACAAAAAAGTCCTAGTATAGTATGTTGAAAAAAGCACAAAAAAGTTATAGTATATTTAAAAAATCATATTATAGTACATCGAACAAATCACAAAAAGTAATCGTATAGTTGAAAAAAATCACAAAAGTTATAGTATGTTTAAAAAATTATATTATAGTACATCGAAACAAATCACAAAAGTCATAGAATAGTATGTTGAACAAAAGTCAAACAAGTCATAGTATAGTATGTTGAAGAAAATCATGAAAGTCTTTGTATAGTATGTCGAAAAAAGTCATAGTATAGTACATTGTTAAGTCAAAGTACAGTACGTTAATAAGTCATAAGATAGTATGCCAAAAGTCACAGTATAGTATGTTGAAAAAGTTATAGTATGTTTAAAAAAAATCATATTATAGTATGTCAAAACAAATCACAAAAGTCATAGTATAGTATGTTGAAAAAAAAATGTCAAAAGTCAGTATAGTATGAAGAAAAATATCACAAAAGTCATTGTATTATGTCAAAAAAAAAACATACAAAAGTCATAGTATAGAATGTCCAAAAAAATCATAGTAAATCAAAGTTAAGTCATAAAAATATAAAAAAGTCATACTATGTATGCTGAAACAAATCCTAAAAGTCATTACTATATTATGTAGAAAATATTACTCCTTTTTGGTGTTTGTGGACACTGTGCTAGAAAAGTGCTGATTCAACACAACTGATTCAACACAACAAATCTTTTGATATTTGAGGCCGTAGGTGGATTAATTATTTAGAAAGGTGTTTCTAATATTCAAGTTTTTTAATATTCAAGTCTACTTCCATTGACTTGCATGAGGGGATCAGGCCTGCTTCTGATCTGCATGGAATGATGGTTTTACAATACAGTGTATCTACATTCAAGTGCTGTATCCAATTCCATTACATACTAATTGTATACACAGTATGGACTATATACAAATTGTCATAATTTAGTGTTTCAATAAAAGCGACTAAAGGCTGTAAACTTTACAAACGGAGCGTTTAAAAATGTAGATTTATAACTGTTTTCCAGGGATTTTCCATTTGCTTTGCATTGTATTGTGATGCAATAGCGTACTTCAACACCACACAAAAAAATCCTTAGTATGTGTATTAACTTTTTGGGGTACACTTAAAGCCCCTGAAAATGTGCTTTCAAATTAGTATAACAAACTAATGTTATGTATGTGTATATATTGGCTGGAAATTAATATGTAGTTTGGAATTGGGACACAGTGACAATCTTGTTTACCAGATTTTAAGTTATTCATCACAACATCTCTCTTCTCCCTCAGCATACATCCCCACGCCCATCTACTTTGGTGCTGTGATCGACACCACCTGCATGCTGTGGCAGCAGGACTGCGGCGTGCACGGCTCCTGCTGGGAGTACGACGTCACCTCATTCCGCTTCGTCTACTTCGGCCTGGCCGCCAGCCTCAAGTTCGTCGGCTTCATCTTCATCTTCCTCACCTGGTACTCGATCAAGCACAAGGAAGATCGAGCCGAGCGCTGGCGCCAGCACCTGCCTCCGCTGGGCACCGTCAGCGAGCTTATCTGCCACGCCGGAGGCCACAAAAGCCACTCACGCACCCGCTCCTGCCCCGTGTTCATCCCACCTCGGGCCGACCCGCCCGCCGCCCTGCTGCTCAACCGCGGACACAGCAGCCTCAGCTGCCCTGGCAACGCCCTCAAAGCAATAACCCCGCCCGTCCTCTTGCCAAATCACCACAGAGGCTCCGCCCATGTCTGAGAGCACACCATCCTCCCTTTGGCCTCCATTGTGACATGTGCCTTCCTGTTTGTGTTTCTACGCCACACAGTGTCTGCTTTACATCAGTCAGACACCAGGCAGGGCTCCACACCTGCTGTGGGACTGACAGGCAGGGACACGGGTGCGCCCACCATATTTAAAGGGCTGCTAATTGTTGTTTATAATGACAGGAAACTGACAGATGTTGTTTTGATTCTGAGCACATCATCAGCTGCAGCCACACACATCATCCACACAGGTCAGACCTCCCCTTGAAGGTTCAGACGATGTAAAGACATCTCATGGTGCTACTGTTAAAGGGCAGGGCATTAAAACTCTGTAAAGACGGATGAGTCATCATCAACACGACCTCTAAAGCACAACTGACATACCTGTACTATGCAAGATCCTACGTACAGCTCCCTCTCTACTCTCCATCTGTACCTCTCTCTTCTTCCCCGCCTAATTCATACGTTGTTGTTGGCTCATTCATAATCCCACTTTCCCTTACAGTCCGAGCTGTGAACATATCAGTAACCTCTTATTTGAGCCATTCCACCTGTTCTCCTGCCCGGTGTAGTTTGGATCTTCATAATTGACCTTTTTCTTTTTTAATCCTGTTTCTCCTCTTTTTTTTTTTTTTTTTTCCTTTCTCTTTCTTTTTGTAACAGTGCCTCTCAGGCTGTCTCGGCCAGTCCAATATACAAAGCTAGCTACCAGGGTAAATGCTAGCTACCGAAAAGCCAGTCACTATCCTCTCAGTTGAGCGCAATATTCTGCTTTGTTGCCCTCAGCTTCTGTGTTTGTGAACGGTTGTCCCCGAGCTTGAGCCTTTGCGCCCCAGTGGACGAAGCTCGTCGCCTTTGCAAGGTAACCATGTAGCTTAAAGCCGACAAACACCAATGGTACAGTGTTTAACGACTTCTGTGAAATCTACATTTCATTACACATCACAGTAGTTTATTATCACAATGTGGCAAACAGGAATAAGACAAGTATCTCATCGCTGACCATGTGCTGAAGCTACTGTATGTCCAGAAGATGTGATTGTACTTTGTTTCTTGAACTGTGATGGAGATTCTAAAGAGTGGCAAAACCGCAACACATTTGAACCACTTTTAAACACCACAACTTCAAAGTAAAATGATTTTGTATTTAATCTATTGCAACAAATAACAAATGCAAGGATGCATCACTTTGGCTTCATATTGTAATGGCTTCTCCATTCTAATGGTCATCAGATGTACATAGTAGTTATTTAGTAGACTAGGCTTTTAAGAAAGTAGTGCAGCAAGCATGTAAAAGCCATTTTATCAGCAAAAGTAATCAGATGTTGATTATTCAGTTCCTGGGTGTTTGGGGCCCTCTAGTGGACAGAGAGATGATTGAAGGCCAGTGAATGTTGCGGTTTGTCAGACCTACTGTACTATGAAATTCTTGGTTAAAAGGTTAATTATTAAACTTAATCACTGCACTGAATTTAGCACTTCAGTTTTCCAGAGATGTACCTTCTGCAAGTCATGTTAAAAAAATTGGTCTGCTAGTTTGGTGGTGAAGTTTACAACCTTCAGTATAACCGATGCCATGTTTTACTAGAATCGTATAATTTTGGCTCATGGATTAACCTCCCTTTGAATAGGACAGGTAGTGTTTGCAGAGAAATGAAAGCGCTGGTATGGCCTTTGTGTTAAAAAAAAACAAACAAAAACCTTTGTTCAATATTGGAAATATTGGTACATGTTTTAAAAACCACATTTAATGAATTTGTTTTTTCTAAGGGGGAATATAAGTATAATAAAGTTAATGTATTTTATATCCTGATCAGTTTGACTTCATTTTAGTTATTACAAGTTTGAAAGGAATTGAGAATCTGAAGTGTGTGCAGTGAATCCATTTTAAAAGTTAACATTTTTTGGCCAAGATTTATGGTTTTCTGCCAGGTAAGGATTATCAAGTTGTAATGGTGGTAACTAATAGTATTATTGTGACTTAGTACCTCAAATTACATATTCATAAGTGATCATGGTGTAAATATTGACTTATTATTGAGCTCACACATAGTTAGAAGCATATTTATGAACTAACCTATGATATTGTAGTTAAAAAAACGACTTAAAAGCTACAAAAAACAGTGGATTTGTCTCGCGGTGCCTGAATAGTGTTCTTCACATGGGGAAGGATTGAGTTTATCATGTGGGGAGGGAGTTGGGTTATTGCAATGTACTACACAATTGAGTTAATTTAAACACTGAAGTAATGCTACCCACAATGCCCTTCTCCCCATCTATAATCAATCCTCTAGGGCTCAGTATTTAGCACAGCCTCAAGAGGAATACCAATGTACGATCACTGATCATGTGACTGGAAAGCCAAACGTGATCCTCGCTGAGTCATCTTACAATTAAATATTTATTCTATTCACTTAATGTTACGGCTGCTTATGAAATTCTGTTCTGATAAAATACCAAATGAGTAAATGTTTAAATTGATTAAAATTCTCCTACTTACTGAACTTTGCATACGGTTTAGTTAGAACATTAGCATACAGGGAAGGGTAGAGAATCATCCAGCAAGGCCACACAGATCATCAGACCGTAAATGCAGGGATGTCTGCCTGTACTGTACACCTACGACTTGGTATTACTGTAATGTGTTCTGCTGTTCAAATGCCTGGGCTACTACTAACACAGACAACCTCAGGTTGACTGTAGCTTTGCTTCAACACATTATCCTGGACAGAACAGAAGCTGTATATTCTCAAAACTCTTATTGCTTTTGTTTCTCAGGAGCAGAAGTCTATAATTGATGTTTGTGAACACATGGTTTGCAAATGCCTTGAATACTTGATATTTGTCATTAAAAAAATGAAACAAATCACCTTGGCTGATTGAATTATTGCTAATTTGTGTGTATAGACAAAATTTACAGCTGAAACATCACAGGGAAGGTTGAAAGAGTTTATTTTCTTAACAGCTTCATGGCTTTTCGAAAGCAGGAGATGTTCTAACACTTGTACACACACACGGTCAAAAAAAGAAAAGGACAGCATCAGGTTTTTGCAGCACCAGTTCCTAACCAGAAGATCCATCTCAGTTGCTCTTAACAGCAGAGATTAACTACAGGCAGAAAGGTTAAACATTGGAATACTTGGCTTTATGCAATGTCTGCAGAGTATTTTACAGAATATACTGTCCTAGATCAAACTAACAGCGGGCTGTCATATAACCAGTTTGACTAAAGTTACATTTGAAATGAATTGGCCATGTGCAACAAGATTGACATTTCCAAAAGAAAGTTACACAATGAACATGTTATAACCCCTGGTGACTGTGTAAGCATTTGCTTGTGATTAGTAAGGATAATTCTACATAAAATAAAATAGTCTGTATAGTGATGAACGTGCAACTAATCAGTGAATAGTAAGTAATGTGGCCGGATTATTCAGATGCTAAACTGTCCCATGATTGTCTAAACTTCCTGATAGTATTATGTCATATTGTGAGGTAGAAACAAATGCTAAAAATAGAAATTTGGCAAATTTAAAAACATTTTAGTTATTTGCGAAACAGATGATTCTGTAACTTTCTCAGAAGTGACAATAATCAGAAATAATCATTTCATAAAATCTAATTTTACAAATGGAAACAAATGTCATATCCATAAACAGGGTCATCTAGTGGAAAAGTTCAAAAGTGCATTTGGGGTCAAATTTAACTATCTATATAGTGAGTGGGCACTGTTCTGGTGAGGCGTCCTTGTCACTGGGCAGGTTTATGATTAATTCATGATTCCTTAAAGACTGGAGCGCACCTAAAGCTGACTAATGCTAACTATTCATTCAGATGTTGAAATGGTTTCACCACACACACTTGTTTTTTCAAAAAAACTTATTAAAAACGTCAATGTGTTATCCATATAGAATTAATCATTTTTAATCCCAACACTTTTAGAGTTTAGCTGCATTAAGGCTTTTTCTTTTCTAAATATGTATTTGAAAAAAAAGTCATAACACTGTCTCCTAATAAATGTAGGCACCTGTAAAAAAATAAACAATAACTTTAATAACCATTGTACAACTGACTGAGGCGGCATCATTCGCCATTGCTCTTGGCAGCTCATCTCCCAATCACTGTGTCTCTGTGTCTCTATGGTGGCCAGCAGCTCATTGGCTGGCTGGCTGGCTGGCTGGCTGGCTGGCTGACTGACTGACTGACTGACTGGCCAGCGCATACTTCTGCCTCAGAGGGTCTGATTGGAGGGTTGAGGCGGAGAGCCGCTGCCCTCGTAGTCCAAGGTGAGGGGCAGCGCTGACTGAGGCAGCACTTTTAGTACCAACCCGACACTCTGTGGGGGGCTAGTCTGTGTGGTGGGGGGGCTTCCGGTGGTGCTGGCCTGCCCCTTGGGCCTCATTGTCTGTGGTGAGAAAGGGAGGAAGCCCTGGGCCTGGAAAATGTCCTCCTCCTCTTCGAGGTCCAGGCCCAGGCTGAGACCCTGAGGGCTTGGTGCCTCTCCGTGGCCCAGGCCAGGCTCCAGCTGGGCCTGCAGGCTGTTGTGAGTACGCAGCAGGTTGTCGTGTCGAGTCTCCAGCTCTGTCAGTCCGTTCCCGCTAAACGTCTCTCCTTCTATCTCCTCCAGCTGCTGGGCCCACATGTCGCTCTGGAAGATAACTCTTCTTGGACCTGATGGTAAAACCGTCACCGGTGTTGCTGACATCACAGACACCCCATGTCTGTTCAGAAGCCTCTCAGGAAGGTCATTGACAACAGATCCCAGTTTCCTTTCCAGTATGGGCCTGGGTGTGGGAGGTGCTGATGGCGTTTTGCTGGGGGCGGGGGTGGTGAGGCGAGCCTCTGCGGCCAGGCCCGGCCAGACGTCGCTGGCTGAGGCCAACTCTTGTCCGCTGCCCTCTTCAAGGCCTCCGCCCCCGGCCCCGGAGCCCAGCTCTGGCAGGGTGGAGTCGTCAAGTGTTCGGTTGAATTTGTCTAAAACGTGTCGCAGTGCAAACATATCTACATCCTTCTGGAAGTTGACCCAGTTGTCTGGGGTGGGGCTGTAGTCAGGCCTACATTCATAAAGGCTTTCGTTTATACTATACAGATCCTCCAGTCCCTGCCAGTTCACCTCCTCGTCTGTCAAGTTGGGTAGCTTAACCCTGTCGTCCGTCCCATATTGGCTGTGTGCTGGCAAACAGAAAGAAACAGAAGACTGTGAGGATCTGGAGTAGAAAAAAGAGGGGGCTCTTTTCAAGTTTACTCAGACACCATGCAGTCATGCCCAGCCTCCGGCTCTCACTAAAGCAGCAAGCCCCATGGGGTGTAATGCCCCAAGCAAGAGAGAGATACACACACACACACACACACACACACACACACACACACACACACACACACACACACACACACACACACACACACACACACACACACACACACACACACACACACACACACACACACACACACACACACACACACACACAAAAGCAGCATTAGATAAACTAGGTAAACACAGTACTCACACTAAGCTCAAGCCATGAGTAGTGCAAACACATGCTGCCTTAGAAATTCACATTAGAAAGACAGACTGAAAAGTAAAGTATTAAATGGTCCATCATAAATGACTAACGCACTGAGCTGCACATAAAAAAAAAATGGAAATTGCACAGTTGATGATAGGCCCGCACTGGGTTGAAATGCAAAGTCAGGCAACCTGGAATAAAATAATTTAACAGCAAAGGAAAGAAAAAGATGATCATCAAAACAAGATGCTTAGGGTGAAAAAATAAGAAAATGAGCTTGCTGCTGAATGGTGTATCCCCAACAAAATAAATAATAAAGGAATGCTGTCAGAAAAAGAGGCAAATAAAAGAAAATTGCAGCAAAAGGCTGAATCTGAGTTGTGCTCAGTTTGATGTCTGTAAGTAAGAACTGAGGAAAAAAAAGCATCAGTGCCACTGTAGGTTGGTTTTCCTTGTGAGATCTGCATTCTTGTAACAAGGCCTACTGCAGCTAAAGAATGGAGTTGGTTTTGACATATGCTCAGGGACTCACAGGAAGGAGAGGGTTGGTCTCCTCTTTGACCATGTTCGACGCTGCTGTTGCCTGGTAACCAGGTGCCAGAAACAGAGGTCAAAAGGGCAGAGGTCAGTGGGAGGACAGTGTCCACTCTACCACTACATGTAGCTAATGGCCATGAGTGAATATGACAGGCATCTGAAGTCATGCTACACTGGAACACTAATGTGATGATGGCCGTTTTTTTGTGGCTGCGGCTGACATGGCATGGAGGGTGATATTAAAAGGAATAGTTCGACATTTTTGGGAAATTAGTTTTCTTTCCGAAAATGAGATGAGAAGATTGATACCACTCTCATATCTGTCCGTTAAGTACGTGTATGAAGCTACAGCCAGGATTAGCATTTAGATTTGAAGCAGAGGGAAACAGCTAGTCAGACTCCCCTGTAAAAACGCAAATTGTAAAGCTTTTGTGCGGCCTGAAAAATCATGGTATTATATGTTAATTAATTAGTGTTCAAGGTTCTAGCTAACCAGCTGTTGACTAAAGCTTCGTATTTTATTTTAGCGTACAGACATGAGAGTGGTACTCATCTTCTGACTCTGTAAGAAAGCTAATAAGCTTAGTGCCCAAAAGGTCTTCCTACCGGTACTCCTTTAAGCTTTCATGTAGAATGTGATGCATTAGGTGGGATGATACAATGTCATGCATTGTCATTCACGTGCACTTGATGCTTGGATGGGTCTGAAGTAGAAGCACACATATTCAGCACCTCACTATGTGACTTCTTCATTTTTATTCAGCCATGCTATGGTAAAAATACCTAAAAAGGATGAATTTTGAGTTTTTAAACATGGGCAACTGCTATAAATGTTGCACTCTCAAGCAAAGCTGTGAAAATATGCAGCAGAGAATATGTTTATATGTTCAAATAGCTGCACATGCCGTGACTCTGCAGGTAAATTGAAGACCGATTGTACAGAGGTGACAACAAATGAAGCTGTATAATGAGGGGGGAAAAAAATCATCTGTTATGATTTGTTAGCGTGTCTCCAGCATGCAGCCACAGATTAAGCACCAGCAACTCCATGGATGGATGGATGTATTAGTGGGAATGAGGCAATTCAGCCCATGCAAGTGTTAAGAAAAAGCCACTGAAGAGAAACAAAAATTGGTGGATACCTGTGTGGCTCATAGCTTCCTCCATCTTTACCTCCTGATCGGAAAAATAAAAGCAATCGATTGTTAATGCTTTGATCCAGGGAGATACAGGGGGGGGGGGGGGGGGGGGGGGGGGGGATAGATCATTCACACTGAAGATTTCTTCATGCACAGCTGCTACTCCCTATGGAGAAATGCAATTATTGGATGATCAGAATGAGGAAGGGAGGAATGAGAAGAAAAGATTTTGATTTGAATGGAGTAAAAACAGGGTGGAAAAGTTTGAAAGCTCATACGACTGGGCTGGATTGAGATCTTAGGATTGATCAGAACTGAGTGTTTTGTGAGGTGTAGAGTTCAACGGGGTTTCCCCTTCAAAGCAAACACACACAAGGTTATCCAGTCAGGTGTTCACCATTGTTAAGACACACTCCGCAAATAGATGCAAGTATCGGCTAGATCCATTTCACCAGATAGTTACATTTTAATAATGTATTCCTCCAACACAAACATCACTTGATGTAACCACAACAGCAATTTCATTTGTTCAGGGAGCTGGCATCAAACCTGAGCAACGGCAGCCAGTACAAGTAAGAGATTCTAGGCTGCTATGTGACATGTGTTGGCATGGTTTTGACAAGTCTGCCATGCCAGCACTGAAACACAATCAGTTTTCTCAGAGCAGCTTGGCTGCTCCAGTGCTCCACTCTCCAGCTGGTAATTACAGACATTAAGTTTTTATCCTCAGGTCATAAACAACGCAGCCAGTTCACGCCACACACGAACGCTACAGCTTGACGTTACAGGCTTCGGTCATGATGGCATTGCTTATTAACCACCTCCGTCGCTGGGATGTCTGCTCAGTAAGGATGCTTGGACCATGAGGTGGTAGTAAAAAATATATTGTGGCTGATTATGGCAGTGATGCATGACGTGCCCAAATAGAATGACAGCCTCAACTGCCGTGATGAAAGCATCCTCCAAATAATATCTCTAGCACTCAGTGAGTCACAACGGGGATGATGGCCAGGACATTCAACTGTGACATGGCCTTATTTGTATTAAAAATAAAATAATAATTTAAAAACTAAAACTCACACAGAAAATATTTTTAGTGAAAAGGTCCTGGGCTGAGAAAGAGAGGTCTGGGTGCGTGTACATGTGTGTCATTGTGAAGAAAACATTTAACAAACATCAACTAAGTACACGCAATTAAGACTCAGTGACAATTCCTTGACCTCCACCTGAAAATGTCAGCATACGTCACTGAGTGGATCATCCACATGCAGCATGCAGATATGTGCAAACACACAAACACACACACACACCACTGAGACGGAAACAGATTCGAAACACAGCAGAAAACTAGACTGAAACATCCCTATTCCCATACAGAATACTCATATTCCTATTACAGTATTAAGTGTTCATTTAACTAATTCAAATTGAATCATCTGTTTAACACGTTAACTGGTCCAACTCTCAACTCTCATTCTCATTCTTATGTGTGTCAAATCTGTTTCAGTCATTGTGGGCATAACAACTACCACTAAGCCCAGTGTAACAGTCCATACGTCCAACCGTTTTAGGTCAGGTAGGTGGGGAACAATAAACAGGCTGAAGGTGAGCATTTTTACCTGTGTCCAAGCCTTTTGGGCGAGGGTTACACTGCTTGTAACCTTGACAACTCCTCATCTCCATTAGCTGGGCATGGAGGGAGTTCAGTACATCCCGATCCACTGTATACACCGTGTTGGTCAGCTGCAAAAGCAGAACAAACAGAAATTTAACAATCATAAAAAACATTTGTTTTAGTGTCATAATGTTTATCAGTCTCCAAGAAATTTGCATGTTGCTATTCCCACATAGTTGCATGTTGCTATTCCCACATAGTTAAAAATAAAATCTTGTGACGAATGACTAGTTTTAAAATGCAGGGACCAATGAAAAGGCTTGGAGAGAGAGAGAGAGAGAGAGAGAGAGAGAGAGAGAGAGAGAGAGAGAGAGAGCACAGACACAGGAGGAGCACAGCTGTATGACTGTTGACAGATGTTCACCCACCTGGTAGGGGTCACTGTTGAGGTCAAAGTACTCCAGGAAGCCGGTGAAGAACTCGCAGAACAGCGTGTTGTGGGTCTCGTTGATGGTTCTCAGGCACCAGTAGGTGTTGTTGTTGGAGCTGGTGCATGCGCAGAATCCACCCACTAAACAGTAATCGAGATTCATTGTAAATGTAGTCAATTCCACTGTAACTACTAACAAATATCTTTCTAATTTGGCCAGGATAGCTCAGTCGGTAGAGCAGGGGCAAACATACAGAGGTTCATGCCTCGACGCAGAAGGTCCAGGGTTCGAGTCCGACCTGGGACAATTTCCTGCATGTCTTCCCCCTTTCACTGCTTTCCTATCTTTAAAAAGGCGGAAATGCCCCCCCCCCCAAAAAAAGACCGCATTGGAGCCACGTAATGGTAATCACATTGTTGTAACACTGACTCAACCCCATCCAACTACCATTATTCCTAACAATGTGTTTAAAGTCGTTTTTCTTGATTAAACAAGGGCTCAAGAGCATAGGTATCGTCCAAAAATGTTCAATACCGATACCGTGAATTCGATACAAGTCCCTGAACAATATTTTTTCGCTACCCATTTTATAAATCCATTTTAACAAAAATAAATTACATTACACATTTCAAATTTTTTTTTTTCAGCTCCTTTACACCTGTATGACGCACACTGTAGTAAAACCTCTCAAAACACAACACACACGTAAGCCCCGTCTCTGTGCGCAATGTAACGTTGTTCTTATGACGTGTAACATTAGACCGCCAATCACAAGCATTATTAGATCTTGGTCATGCCGCATGCCCATTGGCTCCCTGACACTGATGAGATTTACTCCGTAGGGATTCAAATTTGGTAATGAATGATAAGGCATTTTTCTGCTATGGAGGCAATTTGGTTGGTGCCTTAAAGTATTGAAGTTCGGTACCCAGCCCTACTAAGGAGCTTCCTGTATTAAACTGTATTGCATTGTGAGGAGCCTGAAGTCAATATACATACATGTCCAGAAGGGAGCAGTCTGCCAGTGCTCATTGTTATGTGTGAAGCAAGTGAGGCCGGGCAGGCTGCAGTCGTCTCCCTTCCTTTGTCTCTTCTTCTCCTTTTTTTCCTTCTTCCTTCTGCGGATCTCGTTGTACAACTGGGCATTGCCGTCAATTTCCTGCGCTGACTCCCTGTGGGTAGAAACGTGAGAGAATTACCAAACAGTGTTGATGCAAAGATGACATCAGCCCCTACCCTCTCTAATGCCAGTAACCACAGTGGTGGAGGATCTGAAGGGGACTTCCAGAACACATCGCCGATGCCAGGATATGACAGTCTGTTTACTTTCATGTTTAAGCTCTTACTAAGTCCAATTTTCTCTGGGATGACATTCTAGCCACTGTCCCCTCTTCCTCCGAGCCTGAACGCAGAACAGGCAGTGCAAAAAAACAGCTGCTTTGTATTAGCATTGTGTGTTTCCAATGTTTCCCGGTGCAAGTTGATCACTGTGTTTGAGGGATTGACTGATTTCCCCTCTGTTGAGTCAATCTATCTTTCCATGCGACTCAATCACTTCCAGACACACACATGAAATAGATTGCTGGGCATGCATCTGCTTTGTCATTTAATCTCCATTGAAGAACCAAACACTTTTTTAGACAAACATCAATACATCACAGTACACTTCCAAAACACACACATGCTGGGCTGGTCATCCAGGATCTACTAAGTCAGCTTTATGTTGAAACCTGACATGCAGTGACAATGCAGATATTCAGCTACAATGTACTGTGAAACAGCATCATATACAAAATCATGATCAGTTGCAAGGCATGGTTAGTACTAATTACAAAGCAGAGGGGTGACACTAAATGGGGCAAACTCATAATTAACGGGGAAGAGAAACTCACTTAAACGGATGGAGTTGATCATTCCTGCTCTTCACTCTCTGTGCCTTGTTTCTGTCTCCTGTACTAAAATAGCTGGTTTTATAAACAGAGAAAGAGACTAAGGACCAGGCAGAAAACTTTTTTTAAGGTGTGGACTTCAACAGGGTTATGCATCAGGCCTAAAACAAGTGATAGATAACTTGCAATTTGTGTGGAACATAAAATAAGTGAGAAATACATTTGAGGTGAAATTTAAATGACCTACCTCTTCTTTCCACAGTCGCACTCGTCTGGTCGTGTCCTCTTCAGGTGGCCTCTTACTTCCCGGAGGTTTTTGATTTTGTCTTGAAGCGCTTCTATCTGGAATTAAATATATAACAAATACTATCAATTATCTTTTGTCCATTAAATTCTCGGACAAAATGAGTAAACTGGAGAAGGTATGTGTTTGTGTGCCAGGCTTCGTACACTCACCTCCTGGTCCACATAGCTCTTATGGTCTTTCCAAGCTCTGGAGGACTGGTAGATTTCTCTTTCACAATGGACACTGTCATTCATCAAGATATAACACCTGAAACAGATGCAGAAAAACCTGTCATCCACTGCTCTTTTGACAGACCTAAAGTATATATCATATGAAGTCATTGCTGAGATAC
The DNA here is from genome assembly GCF_004354835.1 of Perca flavescens. NCBI lineage: Eukaryota > Metazoa > Chordata > Actinopteri > Perciformes > Percidae > Perca > Perca flavescens. Next base: position 14,396,593 of record NC_041352.1, read on the forward strand.
TTGAGGGAGGCTGCCTTCTTACTTATGGGTAACTTTCACAGAGTTCGGGTACCCCACAGCATTGGTATCATCCGCCAGCATTTCTTCTGAACCGTCATCTGAACCCAAATGAAACTCTGGGTCCTCTGGGGTGTAGTGGCGCTTTGAGATGACACGGCGGCGGACAGCTGACTGATCATCTGCTTGAAGGTCAATGTCATATATCTGACCTTCAAACTCCACAGACAGAGACCTGGCCGGCCGGGTGTGGACAAAACGTGGCCGAAAACCTATCAAATAAAATTAAAAACTTGAGTCAAGCAATGCTTTGATGCTCCCATTTGATTACTTTAGTATACTTGAATGTTTTTCAATGTTCACACTTAAGTTGCACATTTTCTAAGCAACACTAGAGGGCATCAAACTATTCAAAACCACAATCCCAACAGGGCACACACGAGGCAGCATCCCAGAGAACAAATTGCAGGACTTGTTGCAGGATGTTTGCTTTTTCGTGCATGTGTCTCCCTTAGACCATAAATAATCAGTTACAGGAAGTCAAGGCTTAAGCTTTCGCAGACTTCCTTTCCTCCAAATGGTATTGAGAGACAGCAAAACAATGTTACATGTTAAGAAAAAGCTGGTTCATGTATACTCACGCTGTCCTGATGAGCCAGATGACTGTCTGTGGGAACGGCGGTCCATTCTGGAGGGTCTGAGGAGAGTGTCCCCACAGTCGCAGCCCCTCTCTCTGTTGTCGTTACTGCTGCTGGGCCTCAGGCTGCGGGCCCTCTTCCTGGAGCCTTCTTTCGAACCACCTTTGCATTTCTGTATCCTCCACTTCCCTGTGATCTCCTCCACACAATGCCATTTCTGTCCACAGCAGAAATAAACAAGGAGAAGCAATATTCCCTCATGAATTCTTTCAAGTTTTCTCTCCGCTAACTTTATTTCTATGTGTAGATTTCAAATTATCAAGTGTTCTTGATCTGTATGCCTTTTGGAAATTTTCACTTTACTTTTACAATGTGTGGATTTTCTGGCATAGCTTATAATAGGAGCTAGAGATGTTAACAATATGAAAACCTTAATCTCAGACAAAAGCCTCCGTTTTGATTTTAGAAACTCTTTGAGAAACATGCTTTTAACACACACATATCGGGCAAATCTCAGCCTGTGGGAAAGAATGGCATCCAAAAGCAGCAGGAAAGATAAACCAAAACGACCACATGAGATGAATTGGGCCTGTCTGGTGTCTAGAAAATAAAGAGGAAACCCCTACCACTCTCACACTGGGTATGTCTGTGCCAAGTGCGTCACCGGCGTAATTGTGTAAATACATATCCACGCACTTGCTTACATCTGCTGTGTCTTTCTCAACATTTATTCCCACTTGGAAAAGAAAGCTGAGGCTAATTGCTGTGAGTAGTGCCGCTGGATAGGTCTTGTATAAATGGAAGAGACACATCTGCAGCGCGGAGTGCCGATGATCAGTGGTGAGTGTGGGAACGAGGGTCCAAACAAAGGGCCATAAAGCAGCTCAGGTTTCTTCTGGAAGGTCATATAGTGACGAAGAGCTTACAGGCCAAACAAAGCCGTTATATCAGCATTAGACAAGATGTGGGGGTGTATTGTCACTCAGGAACCTCTGTCTTCTCTCTCACCCTCCCTCCTGTGAGTGCTTTTCAGGCACAAGCAGGACAGCAGAGATGGATGAGAAACTGAGGAGGAGGATCGGGAGCGGTTAGTTAGGAGCAGACATGGATGACCATGCAAGCTGAAACATAAGCATTAAGGGGAAGACCCAAAGTACCGCAAGCCACTCACACTGTTATGTACCCCCAAAAACATACAGTAACAGAGATTTCTCAATGTCCCTGGTGAGTAAATCCGGTGTACCCACAACAAACCCATATAGTTATCAAATGATCGATTCCAAAGGACCGCAACAGCTCTGCGACAAAAACACAACAGAGGCTTTGCTCTTAGAAATATCTGGTCTGTCTGAACCAAGACCATGTGGTCATATTCAATCAGGCAGTAACATTTAAGACTTTTCAAAAACAAAACTTCTCTAATTCCAACATAAATCAGGTTCAACAGTGAGGTTTAATGTCCTTGTTGAACTCCTAACTATTTCAGTACAATGCTTCAGTTTGAGCCAAGGTTTTGTTTCTGTGACATGGAGGTGAGTTGGCATTTAAAGGCATAAAATAAACTGTAAAATACATACAAAGAGGAGCTGGAAAAAGATTTGATAAAAATGAAGAGGAGCGATAAAGCACTTGCCTTGTCTGTGAGTACTGTTTCCCTTTCAGGCTGCTCACTGGGAGGTCATACTAAATCATGCCAGACGGGCCACTTAATGACCAAACTTTATCCTTCATGCTTTACAGCCACATATTATGATGTACACTGTAAATGATTGCAGCTATAAGAAGACCCGTCTACACATTTTTTTGTGCACATTACAGGTGCACACACATACTGTACCCACAATCTCACATGCATTTGCACAACACACTCTGTTGAGCTTACTTAGAATAGCTCCATTGCTGTTTTTAATAACTGATTGTTACATACACACATTTATGTGACCATAAACTGGATCTGGATTGCATTAGTCAGCCCCTCAGAAGCGCTGCCTGTCATTTAACGCTACCTGAAACTTGTAACAATTTGTATAGTTCTGGTCTGTGTGCTCCAAGGCCACATAGTGTACAACTTGGCTGTTGGTCTGCCAAAACGTTATTGGGCACAGATGAAAGGGAAGTACCAACAAATTAATGTACCACAAAACAGTGCAAAAGGGTCCAATTATGAACAAACTGATGCACTGTAAATGGCTATTTCACTTATGGCTCTGAGGAACATAGAGGTCACTTTAAGAGTGGTACTCATTACTGTTAGAAAAGAAATGCAGAAACATTCCATAGTGGATATCAGGGGAACTTGTTTCTGTTCACAAAAGGTTTGCAGAAATAAGTTGTTCACTTGTGTGCACATGGGTGTGTTTGTTTTACCTGTCCAGGCTGCTCGCAGGGCGTCTGGAATTCGGCCTGCTGGCACGTCTCTTTGACCTTCTTGTACTTGGGAAGGCTGTTGGTGTGCTGAGTGTTCACTGAGTCTTCCTTCTTCCTCAGGATTTTTCTACACAACACAACAAGTGAATAGAATTAAGGGGAAATCATCATTAACTAACAGACTTATTCAGGCACTCAATGTACTATTAAATTATCTTATTACTGGATTTCAGTGGGACGAAAGGTTTATTCACGGTTTCCTGTTTTTGTACTTTCTGTCACGGTCAGTCGTGTGTGCTTCTAATAGTCATGGCCAGTAAATGGATAAGTTATGTAGCATTTGTGTGTGCCAGAGGGTCTGGGCATGGAGCTCGGCTCAGCCTCACACCAGTGCTCAGCTCCAGGCCAAGCTGTTTGACCATGGCATCACATTCAACTGCCCTGCCCCTTTCTCCTCTGCCACTACCACAAGACCTGGCTGAGTCTGCTAAGGCCATGCCAACCCCCCTATCCCCTGCTCTATTCCCAACTCTCTGCCAACATGGGATGGCATGGCTGCCTGCGGCCCACAGACAGAATGACGGCGACAATGAAGCACAGAACAACCGGTGCCATGCAAGACTATGGCCATTGTTTTGCCGATCCTGCCTCACGCTCTGTTCCACAGGAAAACAGCCAATGTTCACACACAGGCTTGGCTAGTGTCTAGCCTTTAGCCAAGGGTGATTAAAGAGCTAACAGTTGTTGTCGATGTCACTCCCTGATGGCTGCATTACGTAGATTATTAGATTCTCAAACAATGTAGTCAGCCCCAGCTGTCAGTCAGCATTTCACAAGCTCAGAGGAACAGTAATATAATGTCATGTGAGGATATTAGATCATAAAGCATTTCACATGAGCAGTGAGAGAACTGTACAAAAAAACATTAGCTACTGTGTGTGTGTTGCTACCACATCTGTGCCTGAGTAACAGAGTGGAAGGTCTTTGGAGGCTAATCTCAGCATTTAGAGACAGACACACATGCCGACAGCCTTTATAAACAGCGTGGATTAATGGAGGAATGGATTAAAAGAGCTAAAGCCCCTACATGTCAAAGGTTACACTCTTTTCATTTCATACACAGCAGCCCATAGGCCAGCTATTTCTTCTGTCACACAAACCTACGCCAGCGGGAGACTGATCTATATGCACGGCAGCAGAGCTAACGAGTGCTTCTTTTGTACTCTTGGATGCGTTGCTGCAGATGTTGGCAAATGAGCAAATTAGTGGATGGGAGGGCCAAGCCAGTGATTTGGAAAAAAAAGATAGGGATTGTGAGGAAATGATTGTGGGGAAAAACAGCAGCTGTATGAGAGAACGTGACATACTGTAATATACAGTATCATTACACATGCTGCCAGCACAATCTGGTCACAACCAGTGTTACTGTTCTCTCCCCCATTGTTTTCCTACCAATGTCTTTCCTTTCTTATTTATTTAATTTTAACCTTTTTTTTTCATTGGGTACCTGTATCATGTGACAAGCTTGATGGGATTATTCCTTTCCAAGTTGTCAGGTTTCTGTCAGTGTACCCCCGGCATTACCACAGCTTAACATGTTAAGTGAACAAAAGCGGGCTGTCAGAGTGGAGGTATTGTTTTCTGCAACATATACTGTATCTGGCAGCAGAGGTGAGGTTAAATAAAGGACTGACAGGGTTTCTGAGAGAGCATGTGCTGTATGCAATCGCATGCACTACAAAGAAAACAGTCTTGGGGAAACAGTGGAGTGTTGGCTGTAGCGTGGCTGCTGCATTCCACACTGGGGGAGCTGGTGACATGTCCTGTGAGTGGATTGAGTGAGAGCCATCCAGCCATTCCTCAGGTAACATCAGCCTGAGACTGGCTAGCCTTTGTTTATTTTGCGTGTGTCTAGCTATCTTCCTTCTGTCTACGCCAGTGCACGAACATCAGGCTAAGTCAGGTTTAGGGCCCAGATCCTGTGCTCGATATATGCAAGGCCCCTTCAGAAGACAAAGACTCTGCTTGTTTTTCTTGTAAATGATCAGATGACCTGGTTACACATGCCTCAGCGCCTCTTGCGTGAACTGTCATAATTTGCCATCCGCTTATAGCTTTACCAAACTTTGAATATTTCAACCTCTTCCACCGACATTGCCTTCCAAGCCGACTGTGGTCAGGAAATGCCTGTCAGATAACAAATAACTGGAAAAGTGGCTGTGTTCCTGAGTAGGGAACTCCGTTGAGCCTTGTACATTTTGGGTTCATTGAAATGTTTTGTCAGGTTTGTGTGACACACAATGACATGGATGTGCCTGTGGTGCGGAAAAGGGAATAAAGAACCCCAGTTTACCCTCGCTCCACCAGGAATGTGTCCCTCCAGACTTTGGGTTTCCGGTTGGGTTTGAATCTGGGAAAACAAAACGCACAAAGTTTATAGAATTCATATGGCCTATGCACTCACCATCAGCTAGAGTATGTCAGGCATGCAGCTAGCCAACATTATGGGAGTCAATCATAGCAAGCTCAAGACCTTGTGGGTTCAAGGGAATAGTGTAAATGTTCTTCAAGCATTAAATTGATTATCTCAGTTCTATCTGTTGCCCTGGGAATGTTTTTGACTTTGTCTTTAATAGTGCAGATATATTAACAATAGCAGTTTTCAATGCGTGGTAAATGACAATGATTTTTTATTCATATTGGATAGTTGTGGGTTTGCTGGGGAAACAAATGATTCAACTTGCAAACAAATGCAACTTCATAAGAATAAATCTCAGCCAAAGTCCTGCAGCCAAGGAAAATCCACCAAATTGCCCCGGACCCACTTTGTGCTCAGCTGGAGCAAAAGCAATTATTTTGGCTATGGAAATTTGCATTTGCTCAATAATGGCAAACTAATAAGACGTTTGCACAATTCACACACACTCTGCAATTACTGTGCCTAATATCTATTACAGCATGGCATGATGGATCCATACCAACCTATTGCCAGTCCGTTCCTGTTCCAGCAGCTTAAGGATGGACTTTCCATCCATGTCTGGAGGGGTATCCAGCCCCGCAATGTGGAGAATGGTGGGAGCTAGGTCAATGTTCAACACCAGATGAGGGTTTCTAAACAAGGACATACACATAAAGTTTACTTAATTTCTAAAATACATACAGTGATATTAAATAACAAAATCAAGGAACCTGAACAAACAAATACAAAACTTCACACACAGAGAAAGATACATCAAGATACACACAGTACAGTTAATTTACAATGTAGCGACAATGTCATTTGTAAGCTAGGAAACTCTGATAATAGTTTTTGTTGTTGCTTGGACTTACACTGCCCCTGGCTCTATGTTGGGTCCTCTCAGGAAGAATGGCACACGGATGTCAAAGTCATAAGGCATGGACTTGCCCTTTACTAATCCAAACTGACCAATATGGTAGCCATGGTCTGCTGTATAGATGACGTACGTGTTGTCCAGCTCCCCAGTTTCTTCGAGCATTTCAAACACCTAAGAAGTAAAATGAGTGATGATAAGAAGATAGAAACTACAGAGGAACAGATACCAAAATCCTTAAAAAGTCCATTAATAATTACACTTACCTTCTGGACTGAGTCATCCACAGACATGAGCGTCTGCAGTCTCTTCCGATGGAGGAAGTTGGTGAACTCCATGTGGATGGGTCTCATGGGGCCTGTGTACTGCATGATCCAGTGTTTGTCCATATTTGGGGCATAGTTGTAGCTGGGGGTGCTAGTAGGAGGGCACAAAAGAGGGAGAGAGAGGCATGTGAAAAAAACTGCCTTTATTTAGGATCGATAGGAGATAGATGTATACTGTGTGCCTGATAAAGTTGCATAAAAGTAAGAACATCTTTTGGTGAGTTGAGAGTTATCAGAGCACGTAACAGCTATGAAGACCCCATTTAAGATGCCAAAAAACACCTGTCTGCTACTTTTCACAAACCACTGCTCAGTAACAGCTGCTGCAGTTGCCCAGTCCATTTGACACGCATCAATTGTGGCTCTGTTTGTTGAAGGAAATGTCTTAATACTATGCAGCCAGCACCTTAGCTGTTTTTCCACACCTCTCTCCGAATCATCTCTCCCCTCACACAGAAACGAGAGTCTCCCAGCTCCACTGCACTCTTGGCACAGACAAGTCATTTGAGGGTTGGCACATGCTTAAGAAAATAATAGGCCCCAAAGTCAAGTTTGCAACAACTTCTGGACCAAAAACTCAATAAGTCATGGTCATTTAAAGTAGAGAATAACACAAGTGGATGAAGAGCAAGAGGGAGGGAGAAGAAGTCTTGTTTGTGGAGTTATAGCTGAGAGAAGCTGTTCACCTGTCCGCGGTATTAGCTTTACAGCTAATTAAGAAGGGAGATAAACAGTAGACTAAGAAGTTGACTTTGTGTGCAAATTCTCTGCATGATATAAATAATATACTGAAAGCATATGTAGTTAGTACCAGATTTTATAGTCATATTTGTATGTCTGTAGTGTTGGCATATAATGGTGACAATAACAAATAATTTCCCTTCTACTTTAAGCAATTAACTCCTAAAGCATACTATAAACGAACAGGTTCCACCCCTGAATAAGCAGCCGCTGGACAAAGTATCAAGACTTAGATACTTAATGAAGACCTGCTGGGAGCTGCTTTGCTCTGATTGAGTGAGCTGCCTTCTGCCCTCGTCTCCTCAGGCTTGCTTTGTGAGGAGGGTGAACTCTTCACCCACCTAGCCAGGCGGTCTAATAAGCCCCACAAAAGGGACCTGTCTCTGGGCAATGGGCCACCAAGGTATGGGGCCCTGGGCACAAGGGAACCTGGAATGCAGAGGTCAGTGAAACGAAGCCAGTCCATAGGAGAGGTCACACCTGCCACCTGTCACATATAGGTTGGTGTTTTGTGGTATTAGCCCTGGATTACAGCAACCCAGGGCCTGCTGCTGTTCACCTCAGAATGCCTCCTGACCTTACAAAACTTAACATAGACACATCCCGCATGAGGATTAGTGACATTCCCTAAAACAACTTGTTGAGCTACGATCAGAATAACTTCCATTCACTCCCTGCTACAAAGAGACGTGCCAATGAGTAACTGCACCATATCTATACTGTTTAAAATAAGTCAAGAGCTTGGCTTACATCTAAGAGACAGGGTAAAAACACCTTCAGTGAGGAATGTTAATGACATTAACATCAAACCCTCCCCTGCTATTGTTGCTGTCAAAAGTACATGCACACTCCTTTGATTTATGAGGCGGCTCCTCCTTTACTGCCACGCAGTCTCTTCCCAACTCTATGTATTACGGATTAGAGGTACACGGCATCTGCTGCAAAGATAGAAAGTGGCAGACCAGACAAGTTTCATGTCATATCTTTCCATTAGTGGATGACCTTACCAGGGACTTACTGGCTCTTGTAGAGAATTACCAAAGCTCATTGAACCGATTCAAACTCAAACTAGAACAGTGTCAAAACAAAATCATATATATATATAAAGGAATTTGCTCCACATCATCTGCCAGTGGAAAAAAAGGGGTTTTTCCATATCTGTTATGGAAGTGTGTAGTCAACAAACATCAAAACAAACACCTACCCATACCAACCACCTGTGCTGCTGCAGTAACCACAACACAAATTCCGCACACACTGCACCTACACACAATCACTGGGGCAACACCTTTAGTCACCCCCAGGCCCCAGTTGGCCCAGAGGCTTGAGCTAAAAATAAATTAATAATGTCACAAAGGGTGTTCCAAAGCACACAATGCATTCCTCCCATCCCAAGAGCTGCAGGGAGAAAATACTGATGGATATGGACAGGATCAGGAAGTCCTTTGCAAATTTCACATGAGGGGAGGCAGGGGTGGCAAGGGATGAGAAAACAAGACAAGACACAGCGGGAGAGATAAATAGAGAGACAGACAGAAACAGAGACATACAGATAAAGCAATAGAGAAGTAGAGCAAACAGACAGAGGGGAATGTTAAGTGGGATAGAAAGTGAGAGGAAGGAAGTGGAAAACACTGAAAGCGCTGGGAAACAAAGAAAAAAAAAGAAATTTGAGCAGAAATGGCAGTCTTGAAACTTACATCTACTTTTCTAAAACACCATCCCTCTCCCCCACCTAGTGTAGTAGTGCATCCTGGGAGCCTGTTGGAGGGCCCACCAAGTGATGGCAGGGCATGTTGCCATGGAAAGACCCCAGAGTATTGCAACGCTGCCTCAACTCAGTAATGAGAGTTGTGGGAGGCCAGTGTGGGCTTGGCATGAGCACTGTGCTCCTTAAAAAAGCCATCCCCGATCTTCTTCATGGTATGTGCCCCAGCTATTCTTGGATGATAAATCATTTTGATTTCACGCTTGCCAAGTCATCAGCCATAGCAGCTTCTAAGCAACCTGTCATCAGTGGGGATTGAGGGGCGTGAGTACTGTAATAATGTTATGTACACCAAATCATAAAAACTCAAATTGGAAGTCAACGAGAAAAAGTCCATAAAGCAGTAGATGAAAGCTGCCAGAATGTCTGTGTATATAATCTGTAAATATGGGCCCTGAACATTAATTTTTCATTATTTCACAGGGTTAAAAGTCCTATGTAGGAACCCTGTATGTGTTTTAGCCTGTGTGGTATTGTGAGTCTGAATGTAACTTACATGTGCTGCGAAGCATTTGGGAAGTGCTCAGCGTACTGTGGAGCTGAGTCTTCTGGGCCATGAGGAGCAGCGTGACTGATGACCATCATCACAGGGCGGTGAGGGTACATGCGCTTGGACATGCGGAAAAAGTTGATGCTGTCGTTGGTGATCAGATCTGTGAAATAATCCTGGAAAAGAGTGAATAAATAGGAATCGTTAGGCACTGCAGGGCTAAAATGCCATCTAAAGAAGGCAAAAAAAAAAGGAAAGGTAGAACTGGGGGAAAAATGCAAAACAACACAAGCTTTGATAAAAATTAATTTGCAGTCCAATCAACATGACATGTTGGTTTCCCCTCATCCACTCATTTTCAAATAAATGAACAGGGGCCAGTGGGAAAATGAACTGGGGCCATTGAGTGCACTACACTACCAATCTGTCGAGTCAACAGCTGGCAGCATGCCTGTGTGTAAATGCGAGTGTGTGCTTGAGTCCATGTGTATGTGTATACAGTATATGGGCTGTTGCCTCATCAGTGAATCTCTGCACTATTGAATGTGACACCACTTGATGGTGAGAGGAGCCTGGCACTCTCAAATGGTATGTTGTTATGACAGCTCCCACCCTCTCCTCCTCTCCAGGCTATCCATTCTCTTTCTCATTTAGCTTCCTCCTCTCCTATTTAGCTTCATTTTATTTTATCCCCTCACTCTTTACATTAGTTTTCTTTTCTCGTCACTGATTCACTCTGTGACATAATGCAACACACAAATCAGACACAATAACCTCAACAGATATAACCCTCAGGCATTACTTGGGAAATGAGCTGGTATGAGTAATGAGTTGTATACAGGAGATAGGAAAGACATGGAGGCCCTAAGACTCCCATTGCTCTGTTTTTCAAATTTTAGTGAAATGGGAGGCCAACTGAATGAATGAAACTGTAACCTACTGTAAAGAGACTCCCACAGTACTGACATTTTATCAAAACCTTTATTCCAGGCATGGTGGAGTTTGTCTGTTTAAATGTACAGTAGGTCACACCCTGAACTAAAATCACAATGGCATTTGCCAAGTTTCCAACAGATTAACCATTCTACCTGCAGTTTTGGCATGCTGCAGTTGTTGTCTGGCATACCACATGCAGAAGGGAGTGCCAGGTTCAGAATGAAAGGGTAAAGGGTGATTTTCCTGAAATGTCAGAAGTGGGTTTGGCTGATTCATCCTGTCTCTATTAATGGGCTTTATAGCTAGGCCAGCTTTAACGGCCTGGCGGCTACACATGCCCATGGAAGCTGGTGATTGTGTGCACATGGCGAGGCATTGCCATACTTGTTTCCTATGTGTTGCCAGCTCTCCAAAACCTGAGCCACTGCTGCTAAGGGCTCCGGCAGGTCGAAAGGAAGCAACAGTGTCATGGTTAATGCTTGGCCAACAGCTCTAAAATGGTAAGGGAGGAGAGAGTATCACTTTCCCCAGAACCGTTTGGAGATGATTTAGTATTACATAAGTGGCAGTCACACACTCATTCACACATGGTGTAATTTCCCTAATAACATTCACCCATTTGAATTATGACATTTCAAGTTTTAGAACAACTTACACAGTTTTACTGTCAATGTAGCAGAATGTTCCTGAAGAATTTGTTCCTGAGGAGTCAGTTAATTATAAGCTGCTGGATCTCTGATCAGAGTTTCTGTTAGAAGTGATGACACCAACATATCACATCTGGCTTGCAACGCAGGCTGCTTTATGCCTTTATGACCATTGTCTTGCGTCATGGAATTTGAGGGAAAAAAAGTGTATGGATCATATTCTCCAACTAAATCTCAAGCAAAGGCCTTAACCTCAATGAACTCATCCTCCTACAGATGGAAAAATAAAATGGGACCTAATTGAATGAAATCACTGGGCAAGGGCCTCATCTAATCACAATGACTTTGTGTGCCAGCTGCACTCTATGAGGAATACCATGACCTTCTCACCCTGTGTGAATCTAAAAAGAGGAGTTGTGGTTGTCCTGGTGGTAGCAGGTTAATGGTTAATGACAGTAAATAGCAAATAGTGTGTCCATTTGGTTTTAAACCACAATCTGCTGACCAAGCACATGTCATGTAAACACCTTGGCCTCAGCTTGTGGGTAACTTTACACCTCAGTCCAAGTTGGCCGAGAAATAGCAATACAAACATTTGTTTGCCCATCTTTTGGGCAGACCATCTTGAAATTTGACTTGTATCCAAACTATAAACCCACCTCGTGGATTCCTCATGTACCCAGGACTACGCTGCCTGGAAAGATATTGGCATGGAGCTGCGAAAACAAACTGACAGCTCTTACAAAAACATTTGGGGAAGATTGATGACCGATGCCATCCAGCGCTACAAAAAGACAGTGTAACCACAGTGTTCATCTCCGGAGTCTGACAGTTTTTTATTGTGGTGTTATAGCAGAAAATCATTCTGCAAAACTTCATTCATAGTGAGACAAAAAGTAGAGAGAATGCAGAGAGAGAGAAAAACAAATGCAGGGTGGTATTTATCACAGGCTTGTTATACGGTTCAGTTTTACAGTGTCTAACTGTTGAGGTAAGGAGAGTCATAATAAAGGGATGCTGCAGAAATGGAGACTCCACCTCAAGTCATTCCCTTTAATTCTCGAATGAGAATTCTTGCCAGCCTAGATCACAACACCGTGATAAGTGAAGTGCTTTGCTGTCTGTTTTTATAAGTGGAGTGGAACCTGCTATTTGTCAGGTGAAGTCTTTATATTAGGTCATAAAGGGAAACCAATGAGTGATTGAGTTCATGGTCCCTTTTAAGAAATGAACGCAACACATACCTTGGCATAATCAGCACCATGTTTCTCCTTGTAACCATTCCGACAGACAGTGTAATTATAGAAGCGGGAATTTTTGATCAATCCAACCCATTCGCGCCACCCAGGCGGGATGTAGCTGCCATTGTACTCATTGAGGTACTTGCCGAAGAAGCCTGCAAAAGAGAAGAAGAGAAAAGGGAAGGTTTCTTTTAATATGGATTGTTAGGCTAGAAATGCATGTTAACTTTGCTTGTCTATGCCTGCAATTCTGCTTTGATTGTTTGACTTTATCTTTGTGTGTGTGTGTGTGTGTGTGTGTGTGTGTGTGTGTGTGTGTGTGTGTGTGTCTCATAACTTTTTGCTTGTCTATTCTTCTCTGGCTTTACTGTACAGCATTCTCGGATAGGCTGGGCAGGGAGCCAGCCTGTCCGAGAGAAGGCTAATTGCAGACTAACGCATCAGCTCTAAAACCGCAGGCCGTGCTACAGCCCACAGGACCCCACTGAGCTGCCCAGTCTAACGCCTGCCCATCACTCACACAGACACTGTCTGATGGGACACGACAGCGACCTGGCACGCTCACCATGTTTGCATTTCTCATAGCAGACAGCCAGGCAGGGCGGTGGAGTCTAGCTTACTGTAAAGATTAGCATTGACTAACATGAATATAGGTCCCAGGAGGACATTTGAGCTGATGATGATTGACAGTGTATTGGCAAAAAGTGAGATGGTACCCAATCAGAACCTAAGAAATGCTACTTCAAACAAACATCACCAGAACTGCATTTACTTCACTTCACATTGTTTTTCTTTCCGCTCATGGAAACAGACAAATTTTATAATCAAATCATAAATTATTTGCTATATCACATTACATATCAATATCGGAATGGAGCTGGATGAAAACAAAAATCTTATTTTACCAGCCCCTTTCTCAAATGATACAACAAACATAAATAGATAGACTGTTGGTCAGTTAACAATTTTTATTAGATTTAGAGGTCTTTGGTGGAGATACAGCAGGCCCTTAATGCTGATTATTGTATATAGATAGGTGACCATATATGTGAATGTCATAGTTAACCAACCTGTCCTGTAGCCAGTGTTGTTGAGGTAGACGGCGAATGAGCGTGGCTCGTGCTGAACTTGCCAGGAAGGAGAGGAGCAGTTCTCATTATTGGTGTAGGTGTTGTGGTTGTGGACGTACTTGCCCGTCAACATGGAGGACCGTGACGGGCAGCACATCGGTGTGGAGACGAAGGCATTGGTGAAAGTTGTGCCTCCATCTTCCATGATCTTACGGGTTTTATTCATTACCTGAAGAGAACCTGGAGGACAAGGTATGGCGGTCAGTGCTGATTGAATGCTATAGCATCACTCAAGTCTTCATTTTCTGACATGCATTGTTAATACTATGACAAAAAACAGATTGTGTCAATACACATGACAAATGTTTTAATTTTTTTTAATTTTTTTATGACAACTACTTTTTTTTTCCAACAAAGAATATAGATAAACACAGTTCAGTCTAATTGAATCACTTTACCTTTTCTTACTGAGTGGCAAAAAATTATAATTCAGCAGTTAATAGGCCAGATGGCCATTCTGCTCTGGCTTATGGCCTCTATTTAATATTTCATGTGTGGAGAAAGACCACATTAATCGTGATGCAAATGCCCACAAAGACAAAGAAATTGATTAAGACAGGGAAAGAAAAGGAAAAATCACAGGAACAAAAAGATTTTTTCAAGTAAGGCAAAATAGGACCCAAATAAAAAGTGAAGAGGGCCCAAACAAACCCAGAAAGGCCAGAAAGTGTGCCAACCTTACCTAACTCAACATCCTGGTCGTCAGTTATGATGAGGATAATGTTGGGCCGGATGTTTCTGCGGTCTCTCTGGATGCGACCCCTCAGGCCCTGAGCCCTGGTGGTGGTGAAAGCCCAGCTGCCTGGAGCCCAGTCCAGAGACAGCAGGGCCAACCAAGCCAGCCACTGCATCAGCATGGTGCCCGAGACGACAGGAGACGGGGTGGATAGATGGGAGGATTAATGGAAAGATGAAGGGAATGGGATAAGGTCCAGCCAGGCCACTCACTCACACCCGTGCAGCTCTCGCAGCCGTGGTTGACTATAGAGAGACAGAAGGAGAAAAACACATGGAGACATTACAAGGGACACAAGGAAAGAAGAGAAATAAAGTGGACAATTTTAAAGTAGTAGAATAAAGAATTTCATTATATTCTCAGAGAGACAGTCAGTGAAAAGCCTAGATTTCCTCTTGGAACATTTAAGCATATTTGCTTTAGAGAAATTGTGTGCATCTGCTCATAAATCATACTCAAACACAACAGTTTATCCATAAACAGAGAAGCCAAAAAAGATAATTTCATGCTTTAGCCCTTGATGGTCCACCAAGGAAAACTTACCCATCAGTTCCAACAAAAGTTGCGTGCTGACTTTAACCCCGTCAATACTCTCCCCCTTGTAAACAAAATCCCTCAACATCAACTCTCCTGACCTTAAGTGAAAACATAACTTGATCACAGCAACCCATGAAAACTTTTTAAACAGAAGAGATCTAGAAACACAGATCTCACCTCAGAGAATCCCGTAAATCTAATTTTGTCTGGCCTTTTCTCATATTATCCAAGTAGTTTTTCACGCTCTCCTTCTGTGTCAGATAACACACTCACACACAGAAATTCTCTCTACTGGAGAGCTGTTGTTTGGCCAACTGTGCTGAGACCGCGCCATTGGCTAACTGCATTCAAACACCCACATCCACTCTCCTGTGTCAGCCAATCACAGTCCACCTTCCACCTGTCACTCAAAAGTCACCCCCTCGTGAGTCAAGCGTGACAGAGGGTCGGTGCGGAGGATGGGACCACACTAGGGGGGGAGGGGGTTAGGGGGCACAGGAGGCGGAGAGAGGGTTCCGCTACATTAACCCCAGTGCCACTGTCACCAATCACAGATTACCACTGAGTCATCATAGCACTTTGCAACCTCTTGCTCACTTACAATGTCATGGCTGGTCAGAAAAAGTGCATATCCTTTGCCTAAATGGCAGGGACCAGTGGAAAATGAATAATAGTTCTGAGCCTGAGCTATCCCCAAATAAATAAATAATATATATTAATATATATATATTAAGGCTGTCAAAATTAACGCGTTGATTTTTTAATATTTAACTTGTTAAAAAAAATTAACGAAATTAACGCAGCTGTGTTGGTTTACTTCATGTGGCGGCTGAGAAACGTAATACGCCTCCATAACAGCAGGCGGCGCTACTCTGTATTGTTGCCCAAGTAATGAAAACCGGCAGCTGATTGGACGAACGCGTCACATGGGTTTGTTTTCTCCGGAAATCCAAAGCCAGACTGTCATGGCGGCCGTTCAGAATACGATCTCATATTGTACTAAAATAGTTCACTGAAACATGTTTCTGAAAACATTTTAAGCGAGAAATAGGCCGTGCAGTTGCTGAATCGGTCTTCATTTCAGCTCAACAAAGGTCAGTTTAGAAGATTTTCGTCAGATTTTGAGAGACTCTAGTCACCTCATCCTGCTTGCCATTTCCGGGTGAGTCCCGACTGCCCTGCCGGCGACTGAACATAGGCTCGTTGGAGATGAACTGCGCCTCGCCTGTAAAGTAGACGAGAGCAGGCGACAGCAGCCGGGGACGGTGACAAAAATCTGCTCTCAAGTCAGACAGTTTCTAGCCGTTTCCAGCAGCCTTCAGCAGGACTAAATAAGCCAAATTGTTGCTGCTGTTGTTCTGAAAGATATTAAACATTCAGAACTTAGCAGAACCTTTCCTTGTTTGTTTTTTTCTTCATATTTGCAAAGTTAAGTGATTTAGCATTTAAATATCCATTATTATAAGCTTCAGTCTCAATTAATTAGTTTTTTTTTTTTTTTATCGATTGACAGCCCTATATATATATATATATATATATATATATATATATATATATATATATATATAGATACATACATACACACACACACACACACACAGTCTAGCAAGTTCAGTGACTCTAGTTTGTTCGGTGTGTTCTGTGCCGTCGTCCGTCGGAGGAACGGTCGGCCTTCATTTTGGCCGACCTGACTTGCTGGGTCGGAGGGCGGGCAGTCGGACTCAATGACCAATCTGATTGGTGGAGTGCTAACCCGGAAATGATGAGCGGGATGAGCATGGCTGAGCCTCTCAAAATCTGACGAAAATCTTTTAAACTGACCTTTGTCGATCTGAAATGAAGACCGATTCAGCAACTGCACGGCCTATTTCATTTCTCACTTAAAATGTTTTCAGAAACACGTTTCGGTGAACTCTCCTTGTAAAATATGAGATTGTATTCCGAACGAAGCCGCCATTATGCCCGGTTGAAAAATCCGGGAGTAGCCAGACCCACGTGACGCGTTCGTCCAATCAGCTGCCGGTTTTAATTTTTTGGGCGACAGTACAGATTAGCGCCGCCTGCTGTTATGGAGACGTGTTACGTCTCGCGCACAGCGTACTCTCAAGTCGGCGTCGCTTCGGTGTGTTCTGAGGCACTTTTTGGACCTCGGGGAGCCGACTGATCAGTCCAACTGCCTTTTCTGCCGTCGGGTTGGTGAGTCAGGGGCTTTATCCCTATTTCCACAGAAGGGCCAGTCTCAATTGGCAAAGAGTAGAAACCTATAGCCTAAAAAAAAATTTATGGTGTCTGACTGATAATGGAAGGTCGTGTATCAACATTTTAAAAGGGTGAAATGCAAATTATTTTTGTATATATTGATATGTGGCTTTATTTCTCTTTAGAAAAAGCCCACATCCACAAACACTTGCTCTCATTGATGTGCCAAACAGATGGCCTTACATAAAATAACACCACTAAAAATTATATAGGCGAGTTATGTTTTTTTTCTTGCACTACATTGTTTATCTGTTTTTCCTCTACTCAGATGTGGCCTGTAATAAACAGAGCTTCAGATGGGGCTTTAAGGGCACTTTGGTCTGTCCTGCGTTTCAGACAGGTAGTGTCCAGGCCAGCCAGCTCAGTCATCGTGACAGCCCTGAGCAAACATTGGCGCCGTTTGGACAAACACCCCACCAGCACAGGGTGGCAGAGTGAACAGAACCTCACAGTGAATTACACACACAACACAAACTACTGTACAGACATATGGTGACACGCAGAAACTCATAAGCCACTCACACACAAGGCTTTCTCCCCACAAAAACACATTCTCCTGCTGTAACGGTCCAAGTCCTCCTACATAAATTGGAAAGCTTCCCAGAAACAATAGACGCAGTCCGAATCTCAAGTCTCTATTTCTGTTGAGCTGTAGAAAACCTGAAATCAACTGTAAACCAGTCAGCCAACTAGTGTAATGTTAGCACCCAGCGCAAATTCAATTTTACATGCCAATGGTTCCCAGCAATAGCCTCTCTACATGCGACTCAGAGAAGTGAGAATACAGACAAGAAGGTTCATTGTGGAATCTGATACAAACCTTGTGGTGCTGATGTGGTTAGCTATAGTGGTATCAATAGCTACACTGTCTGAAGCGACTGAGAAGGCAGGGTTAATAAAATTAAGCACATAACAACCAATGGGATGTGGGCCAAAGTTACGCAGGCAAAACGACACTACTGCTGCTGCCACAAACGAGAGCAGACATCCACTTGTCGTTTGGGCTACCGCTCATCCAAACTCAATTTCACCTGATCTACTTTCCTCACGAGGTCATCTCAAGTTCACTTTTGACCAGAAAGATTTCTAGCAGCTCTGTGTATGCCAATGTATCCCTGGATCATTTGACAGCTGTGCATCTCAAAGTCACCCCTAATCAAAGAAAACACCACAATTATTTATTAATGTGGCAACCCCAGTAACTTGACTTTTTCATGTTAATATGACGTATGGAACTTGGAACTTCGAAATGTCCAGCTAAGTGACAAGACGAGGGTGTCGAGATTAGCAGCTGTGGAGTGGAGCAGAGGTAGATTGATGGCAGTTGGCTGGCTGTAGGGCTGGACGATTAATCGAAAATGTATCAACATCAAAATTGTGAAGCTGTTATCGTATTATATTATATTTATTCCATGACAATAAAACTAAAATGTGACTTTTTTCACAAGACATTTTCATTTCAAGCAATGTGTACTTTAATTTCAATTTTATACATTTTCAATAAATACCCATAATAGTTCCTGCTTTGTGTTTCCTTCAATTATTTTAAAATAACAAAAATAAGCACTTTTGAATTAGAAAAAATATCTCACCTTCAATATTTGAGCCTATTTACAGTATAAACTTGCCAATGAACTATGAGCACACAAAAAAGGAATGACAAAAAAAATTCATTCATCAGCATCGAGGTAAAATGTGCAATTAATCGTGATTTTGATTTCAGATCATATTGTGCAGCCATAGCTGGCTGTATTAAGACCTATGGCAGTATCCTGTTCACATGAAGGAAAACTAGAAAAGTAACTTTACTTACAATTCAGATATTTAGCAGACATTTTTCCTTATACTAATATATGCACCAAAAACAGTTTGTCCACTCTGAGGAAGTACACTCAGAAGTGGCACAGCAATTTCTGTCTCGAACAATCATCTTTGCTACATTTAAGGGAGACAAAAATAACTGCACAAAGCATTATTTATGGTAAATACTTCTACTATTCCATTTATATGTATATTACAAACTATATCCGCTCCAGATTTGAAAGTTGGAAAGTACTTAAATTGTCCAGATTGAACAGTATAAATACCGCTTTAATCTTTGCTGGTTATCAGGATTAACTGCATAAACCAAATTAGATCAGTGAGTTCAAACACAGTCACTTCTGAGTGTTTGTTTTGTACAGACGCCTTAAAAAGTGTTCAGAGGTCCAGAGTTCTGGCCCTCAGGGATAAAAGGAGCAGGAAAGGTACCTAGTACATCCAGCTCTTAACATTGCTGGATGTATCAAACCGAAAAGGCAGCTTATACACTGTTAATACAAGAAACAATATGTAAATATGCTAAAATCTGAAAGTTGGCTTCTGAAACTCTCCTCTGTTATTGCTATTGCTTCTTACGTACTTGCCTCAAGCATCGGAGTTGAAATGCATATTGCCAATTTCATGAACCCCTTGAGACCCTCTGTGAGAATAGTGTTTTATGTCATTTTCACAAACCCTTCATTTTGAATGAGTCATTTATTTATATCATGTAGCCGCTAGATGATAGCGTGATAGAGCGTGATATAAGTAGAACAGGCTTCTTCTATACATCTGTAGAACAGACAAGAGGTCTTTATTCCTGGACACAGTCAGAGGACTAGGGAGCACATTGTTTCTTCTTCCTCATTGTTTTGGAGGATTAGCACTAATGACCTTTTAAATGAGCCTTTACTGTACTCTTCATGGTTAAGCTGGGGGATATTGGGGAGGAACGTAAAATGCCCAGGGGGATCAAAGGACTGGAACAAAAAAGCCACTCTGGAGTTTTTCAGACACACAGCTGCCAAATACATAAAAGATGTGCAATTTTCAGATTAATGGCCATCAACACTAGGGACTTTTAGCACACCTCAACACCCTACTAATCTTTACTTTCATGACAGTTTTTTTCCCTACATTAACTGCAGAAAACAGCTCTTTCACTTACTCTCCTTTGGCACAGGCAGCATTGCTCAGTGATTCGGTATGGCTGCACAGACAGCTGTGCTTTGTGCACTGGGTAAAGCTGAACATAATAGAGTTGCTGCTTGTGTAACCATCCAGGGCAGTACTATTTGGCTGGTTGGCAGTTGTGCCCTCCAGTTAGAGGCCTCAAACCACACACCCTGCTGCACCCTGACCCTCATCTGACCCAAGTGGTAATATGGCTTTGATGGTGGCTTGTTTAACCTCACCTCAGCAACCTGAGGCTACCCACACACAGGGGTGAAGAGGGGAAACTTTGAGGGAAGAAAAATTGGTGGAGTGGAGGGGGGCTCAGTACAGAGGTATGAAGGTAACAAAAGTATTGTAAAAGCCTGGTTGTGATTGGCCTGTGTATTCATTTCTGCAATGGCAAACAGGCTGCATCTGGCTTAGGTTCTGTTCAGTCAGCAGTGGCAGTCTATGTATTTATCAGCTGTGACTGAAAAACAGCAGACGCACTAAGAAGACGCATAAGGGAATTCTTCCGCAAGAAACACACTGAATGACAGCAATAAATCCATGTGTCTATTAAAGCTGCATATTTGTCCACTAATGTGCATCTGCTGACAGACTTTAACTTTTGTTCAAGGTAACATGGAAAGTTTAGAGGTGAGGGGGTTCACCTTCCCAAAACAAGATGCAAGTCAAACCCAAACCATATGCCATGCCCCACAAAAGTAAATCAGTCATTCATAAAAGGGCCCAACTATTAAGGACAATGGCCATTTCAAAGCACCTCAAATCCCCTTATTCCTGTCCATTCTCTCTCTCGCTCGCTCTCTATTTGCCCAGTCCATCTGTAAGGCAGCCAAGTCACAGAGGAACAATGGCAAAGAGAGGGGAATTAAAGTCTGATGGCATAGTTTGAATTCTGTAGGCCATTCTGGAACTATAGGCTCCATACAGTCACAACTTTGTGCGGGAACTCCACTCAAACGTCTACCATGAGAGAACTTTGTAAAGTGGAAAATAAAATGAGAGTAGAGGTATCATACATGTTTAGTTGTGAACTGATCTGAGAGAAAAACTAGAATGAATAAAGATGGAGAACAACAATGTTACATCTCTTGATGTTTGCTTCAGACCAGTGACATTTTTCAGTGCAGACTGATTGCTCCCTCTCCATTTCAGAGGGGAAAAAATAATTATTGCGAGGCCTTAGATTAAGGTTTGTCCAAATATTTCTGTAATCCGAGGGAATTCGGGTAGGATGCTGCCATGAGGACTGACGAGGGTCTTTTACACTGAGGAGGGCCTGTGTCAGGGCTCGCTGTGCCCAGCAGGCCAAGGGCAGCACATTGTACCCACCAAGCCGGCCGTCAGCCACACTGAGCTGACTGAAGGAGAGCTCTGTCCCGGTGCACTCACTTGTGGGTATGCACTGGGAAAATACTCAGACCATGGTGTTTTAAGACTCTTAACTTCACTGATTTGTTTGACCAAACTGCCCAAATTGGTGTAGGATCTATGACAAAATTCCAGTGAGAAAACCAAGTGCCAGGCAGTGAGGAGAGATCACTGGCTCCTTGTTCCAACATGTTTATGGCTTCACAACTTATAACCTTGACAGGCACATTCAGAATCTTTGTTTCGTCCATGTCACAACTACAAAACTTCAGATGTTATAGTGAGAAATTATTCCCATCCAGTGGTATGCGGCGTGTTTGGGGTACAACGCAGGCCACTTTAATGAAGAAGAATGGCCTCAATTCAGTGAAATGTGAACCTGGAGCGAGTGCATTCACGGCTATTAGTTAAACCCCTCGTTTCTCTCGGACCTGGTAAGAGACCCTTTGTTGTGCCAAGGCTGCCAGGCCACCCCATCAATATTATGGATGCATCTTAATGTATAATTAAATGAATCCTGGTCCAAAAGACTTCAAAGTGGGAATGGCTTGCAGGCCACCAGGTGGTCTGTTGGAAATCATGAAGGAGTTTTGAGAACCCTGAGAGGGAAATGATTAAAAAACACACAAGGTCATTTCAGAAATGGGGAAAGCTGCCTGTATTTATTTATGTATGTGTGTGCGTGTGCGTGTGTGTGTGTGTGTGTGTGTGTGTGCGCGCATGTGTGCATGTGTGTTCCTCTCCTGAAGGTGGTGTGTATCTAAGTGTTCATACCCTTAACTATGGACACCCTTTATTGAGGTATGTACATCTAGGCAAAAGTCATGTAGGTAACACTGATAGATTTGGTCAATGGACTGGTATCACTCGGATACACTCATTGTCATTATGTTCAAGGCCCTGATGGAAATTTTGGAAACTAAGAGGCCAATTGCTGCCACCACTGTTCAAAATGAGTGGGCAACAGTATTGCATACATTTGCTTTTCTTATATTATATATACACAATATGATATCAATATAATAAAAATGCACATTCAAATATACAATCCCTAATGTTTTTCTATTCTTTTCCAAAGACATCGTTCTTGCCGAAGGCTTGCTTTTCAAGTGAGGTTCAATTTTACGAGTGGAAAAACAGATTTACCATTCAATAGGCTGAGGAAAAGGGTGATAGAAAAGGATTAGGGAGGAGAGAGTGAACTAAAGGAAAATCACTCCTCTGATTTATAGTGTGATATGAAAACATGGAATCACAATTACAGGATCAGCAGCCACAGTTATATGATATGAGTCTCGAGCAAGCACTTTCTTGTTAAATCTATTCTAAGCCATGAATGGAAACCATTAGCGATAGACAACCTCAGATGAATAAAATATGGCGCATTTATATTCCTCCAGCCACTTTCTTGTCAAAACCCACACTCCCATCAGAAACACTCCATCAGGCTGCGAGCGCTACAGAGAAACTCAGTGCGAGAGAGAGTAGAACGTATTGCTCACACACGGGTAGCTTTCTTGTCTCTTTGACCCGTCAAATATACCCTCAAATAAATTATTCCTTTTACCACAAAAGAGAGCTATGGCAAATTGCTTCAATGGGTTTCCAATGAGGTAATTGTCAAAAATAAAGAGATTGACTTTTATTTCCATGAAATCGGCAGCATGGTGGCACAGAGAAAGAACGAGAGAGAGAGAGAGAGAGAGAGAGAGAGAGAGAGAGAGAGAGAGAGAGAGAGAGAGAGAGAGGGGGGGAGGGAGAGGGAGAGGGAGAGAGAGCAAATGCAAGTCTGAAGGATGTTTTTCTGTTAAAGCTCGGCAGTTTACCAAATTCAACAGGCCTGTAATGTTCACTGACAACTGACATGAGAAATGTGACTTGAATTCTCTTCCTTGTATATCGTGGAAATGAAGACATGGGCTTCTCTTTCTATATGCACTGATCACTAGTTGACAAAAACAAGACTATGACGCAGGACCAGTTTACAAAAATAAAGATCAATTCGGACTGCTGAGTGACTTACAGTACCAGTCTCCTAAATTAGGGTGCTGACTTGACTTAGGTAGGATAGTTCATATAAGGTAGATACATGTTTTAAATAGCAAATTGAGCTTTACCCCCCTCCCATCTCTGAATAGAATTATGTTACTGTCAATAATACAGACAGAGCTGGTTTGAGCGACAAAAAAAAAAAGGAATACGTAAACAGAAGATCCTGGGTTCAATCAAAACAAGCACTGGACTTTTGGGAAAAGCAAGCCTTGACACATCACATTTATGACAATTTCAAACAAGCAGACAACTGAAATAAAAACAAATTAAGTCTGGCAGCACTTTTATCAGTGAAGATTATCAGTATACAATTCAACCAATAAACATTGTACCCAAGAAGAAAAAAAGTGCTCAGAAGTACAAACAAATCATGAAGGTGCTCTTTGGAAGGGAAACACAAAAGACAAAAGATCCAAGGCACTCTTCTTGCAAAGCCGCTACTTGTGGGTTCCTGCACAGTTCTATTTTAATGTACTAGATTTCGAAATTTTTTTATTGCAAAAAGAGTTCCTTAGACCTTTTTTCTTTTAAACATAGTACCTAATTCTAAATTCACTGGTACCATCTAACTGCTTAGATAAAGCGAAGTTAGCAACAATCAAACAATAGCTAATGGATTATTTAAACTTACAAATACTAATAATACTCCTCTCAGGACTACCTGCTTGTCAGCGCTGGAGTATGGTCTGGATACACCACCTATCTATTCTGGGATAGAGAACAAAAACACTCTGGCTTCTTTTGTATTTCTTTAGACCAATCACAAGTAATCTGGGTGGCGCTAAGCTACAATAGTGGAGATAGGGAGAAGGGAGGGACATCCAGCGTGTGAAAGACTGGTCGAATGTCAGGCTTTAGCCAAGCAATGTACATCCGTACAGGCTAATGTTGATGTGAATAAATGAAATATGAACGAGCATTTGCATTTAATAACCATTCCCCTAATTATGCGAGTACAAACTAAATCAATTTAAAAAAAAGAAGAGGAAGATTCCTCGGGGTGAGGTGGTAGCAGCTCAGTCAGCAAACCCCAGTTAGTGCAGTGCTCCTGCTGGCGCATGAAACTAAACACCCCTAAAATGTGGAACATGTGTAGGCATATTCTCTGGGAACCATAGACAAACATAGACCATGAGAACCAGCCTGCATGACCCTGGATGCCATAAACAAACTTCTCCATGGCTGTGACACACTAACACGATACCACTCATAAAAACACATTTGTCCGATTGCACCTGTGCCTGTTCAGCACTGCCCTCTGTGTCAATGCATGTGGGCATATATGCATGTGTGCATTTGGATATCATATACTCTGTGTGTGTGCACTAGTCATTCACTGAAACAGCCGGAGTAAGAATCAGTCAGACTTGAACACAGACACACGCGTAACCTGTAATTTGTACACAGGGGAGCACTCCTTTCCATTGCCTTTGGCTCAGTGTGCAGCTTTCTAACGCATGATGCAGTAACGTCATTTGTAATTTAACTAACTTTATCCTGCCTGGCTAAAATACCAAATCTTAGTGCATTACAAAATATCTAAAATACGATATCTACTGAAAGACTAATCAGCTTAGAAAGCATTAAACAGGAAGCTTACCCCTTCAAATGCTTCCATTCCTTTACATTTGAGCCAGAGTTGAAGGAATGCAGTCAATGCATCATCCCAACATGTTCAAGAGAAACAAGCCAAACTCAGCTGAACTTGCCACAGGCAACTCAAGGAAAGCAAGGTGAAGATAATGTCTGTCATGCAATGCTGGACCTTGTCAGTATAAACAAAGTTGCTCAACCTTTAATACTACAACTGTTCAAATATCCAGCCATTCTGCATCCACATGGCAAAGTCGGGCTGTTCCAGTAAGGGCAAACAGGACCAGAGGCTACCAGTAGCACATGGCTAAGTCCACACATATATGAGTGTTTGCATGCACACACAGACACACAAGGGCAGAGGAGGGGAGTGCTGGCAGAGGCTGAATGTGTTTGCCCGCTCCAGGGGAGAAAGAAAGAAAGGGAGCAGAAGAGCTGAAACAAACGCATGCTGGCTTCTATTAGTCGAGCTGTGGAGCGGTATGGAGGGGTGAGGATATGTATTCATTCCTTCTGCCCCCCCCCCATCCATTCCCATCCCTCCAACCCTCCCACCCCATTATCTCCATTCTGGAAAAGCGGTGGATGAAAGGGACAACCCCCCAGTGGCAGCACTTCTCCCTCCAAACTTATGCCGACGAATTCTGACGGCTGCTTAATTGTACGTGATACAGGCAGGGCCTTTTCTCTTTCAAATCTAAAACAGATTGCTTCTCCCTGGGGAGGGGATTATGGACAAGAGAGATGACAAAGCAGGGACAGTGCAGCCCTCTGGGGGGTGGAGGACAGAAGGGGGTAAGCTTATGGATTGTGTGTGTGTGTGTGTGTGTGTGTGTGTGTATATACACACGTTTTTCTGTTTCTCTTTTGTACATTCCTGTGTCACAAGAAGATTATGTTTGTGTCCATGTGTTTCAAATTCGCGCACGTGTGGGTGACAACCAAGAACGTGTGCGTAAGATCCAGCCTCTGATCACAACAAGATCATTGGAAGATCTGTCCACTTCAAACCACTTCTTTTTTCCCCCTCTTTATCACACGCACACACCTCCCTTTCTCTTATGTTGGCCTCTTCTACTTTGTCCCAGTTCCCCCTCTGTGTCTCTCTTGACCCAGCTTTCTCTTTCTCCCTCTTAAGCCAATGCTGCATCTATGTGCAGTGACATTTGAACAAAAGCTGTTCCGGACATAACCGAAAAAAGCATTGAAATCCTCTTTCTCTCACTCACTGGCACTGCACATTAATTTATAAAGTCTAAGACTAATCTCACTCAATTCATTCCCAGGCCAAAATTACAAGGACCTGGTCAGGGGTCATTCCTGGCTGTTGCACAGCTGAACTTTGCAAAACACCTCTTCTCTTTCTAACTAGTCATCAGGGCAGAGGCTCAAGACAAAGACATGCGGAACAATGCCAGACACAAAAAAGTAAAGCATGGAATATACATCTGGTTTGCTGCTTTCTTTAACATTTGCATACACGAGATTGAAGGTTGGATGATCAGGCATTCCTACCAATGATGAGCTGAATGTGATGTCTGCATGACCTGACCTTTACCGCTCAAATGAGAGGCTGAACAAACACTTGGGGGTGCTATTGTGTGCTCCCAAACACCCAAAAATAGATCTATGCAGTGCGTCAATTTGGGCACCCAGATATGTATTGCATATTTCCCTAGAGATATGTCGTCACAAATCAAGGACGAATCTTGTGTAAAGGCTGTATGTAAGTGCATGGAAGCTCTGCGGAAATGTTTGATCAGTACAGGCAACAAAGAAACAGAAAAAGTGTCTGACTCATCTAAAGATAGCCTTTCTAGATCCCACATAAATAAAAGCATGCCAAATGCTCACTGTTCAAATACTGGTCATTTGCAGTGATAGGACTGTGCAATCTACTCCAGCGCTACTATGCAATCAGGCCAGTATGAGAAACACTATCATTAAGCTGACGAGATAAACAAGTGCCTGAGGAGAACGTGGTTTAGGAAATCTTTTCTTAACATGCTCGCACACACGAGAACACACACAAACTACAGTTATACAGGATATTTTTTGCATAGATGAAAAATGTGAGGAACTGACATTCTAGTCTTCCAAAACAAAGATTTTGAAAAATTCTGAGTATTGACTAAATTGTCAAGTAATGTATCATATTAGGTGCAATTTCATCAAAAGAAATATTGGATAATGCATATCCAGTTCTGCCATTTTTCTCAATATCAACACCATCTAAACTCATTTTTTAGAGGCCATGAGTATCTTCCTGTTCTTTGTACAGTCCCCTGCAAGGATTTCCATTTTACTGCAACCCAGAGGAACTCTTTAATGATTCATTAATGTGACTTCTGTCATTGTAGGGTCAAGTTGAGAAAGTAAAATGCAGCATGATGACAGTCTGACTCGGCTGAGATAAAATGCTGATGCTGATCTGGAGACAAGAGCGGGCAGGTTTTTGATTTGGAAAAGAACGGAAAAAGTTAAGATATTTGCTGAAGACTGCCTCCTCTGCTCACATATAGTAGAATCTTAATGAAATTCAGCACATTTTAGAACAAATTGATATATTTAATGCCCTGCCATGAATGCCTTTGACCTTGTTCATCAGTCGGCATGTATGAAGTCACGCAAAATGTCTGGAAAGTCTCTGATTCACTGTGGCTGGCATTTAAAGAACATTTGTTATTTGTAAAAATAATGAAGACCACAGATACGACCTCTTCCCTTACACTCAGTCACCTTATTGCGCGCGCGCACACACACACACACACACACACACACACACACACACACACACACACACACACACACACACACACACACACACACACACACACACACACACACACACACACACACACACACACACACACACACACACACACACACACACACACACACACACACACACACACACACACACACACACACACACAGAGGGATGGCAGAGTTGCTACTGGAACAACGTTTGTCTTGGCAAGCCGCTACCCCCCAGAACCTAATTATTTGCAGCAGCTGCTCATGCTCTTGTTTGTAGCACAGTGAAGCTACACTGTTTAAAGGATCTCCCTTCTCTTCTGAGCTGGCAGTCAGCGCTGCCTTTTAAAACGCCCCAAAGCTGCTCTGCTACGCTCTGGCTAGGGTAATCAGAAATGTAATCTCAACGCTGCTGGGTGAAACTGAAGTGAAGGGAAGATTTATGGATCAGTCTCGTCAATGCTGAAAGTTTGAAGTTAGGCTTCTCCATATTTCTCCGGCTTTCTCATTCATTAACACATACTGGCAGTGCCAGTGTATTGAAACGTAAGCCAGTCTGTTACATTTTCGCCAATTGTGCCTGGTACAATCAATCAGCTTTGAACAGGACCACAGCATAATTTTGCCATTCAGAAACACTAGTATAAATTCTCAAGTTTTTGTGGACTGGTACAAAAGTTGAACATTTTGATCCAATACACACAAAAAACATAATCACACTCTGCTAAATTCTAGCTTACCAGAAGAATACAAATTTATTTTAAGAGTAGTAACTACAGCATTTAGATTTTTTAGAGCATTCCAACGCAATGCTATGTACATCTCTCTCTGGTTAATACAGAAAAACTTATCCATAAGTCAAACTTCACTCAATACCTCTTATGAAAGTTTTAGCAGTGCCTAAAATAAAGACTATCAACTTTCTCTCAAAAATCCTTCAACTGTTTCCCTAATTGATCTACTCATACACCCACATTTTGTACAAACGTCTCCACTGGCCTTAAAGCAGCAGTCATCACAACCTATTGGTGGTTGTGTTAAATACTTCAAGTAACATGCAGGAAGTGTAGCTACGGCTGGTTTACCAAGGTAAACACAAATCCACACAACAGCAGCTTTCACCCATACAACCTCCTCTCAACCCGGCTGCTGTCCACACAGCCTTTCACAGCTGCACAATCTCCATTTGCACACACACACACACACACACACACACACACACACACACACACACACACACACACACAGAGAGAGAGAGAGCTCGGTATAAATACCATACATCATATTCCCACTCCACTGGCAAGTTTCCCTTCTCACTTGACTTGAGTTAAATAGCTGAAGTGAGGTGTACATTCTGAGTCTCTGTCTCTCTGCTTAGCTTTGACAGTTTGTCCGGAAAGCACTCTTCAGCAGCTCATCCATTTAGCGTATACTGACACGTTCTGCCAGAAGGGCACTCTGAATAAGATTTATGAAAAAAGTTATCGGGGCTGAAGTGAGGGAATGTTAAATGCCACACTGAGTTTTGGGAATGTAAAACAATTGTGTTTTAATTTCCTATTATCAAAACTGACAGAGTTATTAATTAATCTTCACTTAAGATTTTACGAAAGAAAAACTAAAGGATACATTCAGGATAAACAATAAAATACAAACTGATTATTTTTTACCATGTCCATATTATAACTCATAGGATGCCCCCAAAGACACAGTTCATTATGCATACTTTTTTTAAGTGACCGCAAGCTTTTTCATATCTACAGTATCTTCCCTTCACTTTCAAAGATCCTGCATCCAAAAACTAGAAATTAACAGATTGGTGCTTATGGATTGGGGGAAAAATGACATTAATGGAATGTGCTGCCTTCTAATCCCTTGAGACGGAGGAATTTGCGACGGAGGGAATTCCTGTCATTCAGGGGGAAAACTATGAAGTCCGGCACAGAGAGAGTTGCTGTACAGGCAACACAGATTCACTGCACTTGTAGACTTCTGACTGTATGCTGCATCAGAAATGTACTGCCAACTGAACAAACTAACAGGCACAGACACTGCAAAAGCAGAAAAATAAAAAGATAAAATAGCAGAAAATAGACCAAAAAAGTAAGAAAGTTGTTAAGTACCTGAAAGGCAAGAGAGCAGAGTGCTGGCCGAGTGAGAGGGAAGGCTAGGATTCCTCTCCGAGTTTTCTTCTTGCGTTTCTTCACCGGGTCTTCCCTCGCTCATAGAGGGATTTGTGTCTTGGTGCTGGGATTTGGGGTTGAAGAGTAGGGGGGACCACACAGCTCCTGGAAGACAACCTCTCTCCTCTAATCCTCTCTCCGATGTGATGACACTTTCTAACCTCGACCATCTGTTGAAACACGTCCCGGAGCAGTCAGCACCGCGCTGTGTCAAGAACCCCACTCCCCTGCCCAATCACAGACCGGCTGCTGGGTGGCTCCTTGCTGCCAGGAGGCAGGGACAAGGACACAGCTCAGCACTGAGGGACACACACACACACACACACACACACACACACACACACACACACACACACACACACACACACACACACACACACACACACACACACACACACACACACACACACACACACACACACACACACACACACACACACACAACTAGATGGAAGCAAGAAAATCCCCAGTCATCGTAACCTGAGAGGCAGAGAAGGAGGAAGGTACAGGGAGAGTGAGAGGAGTGGAAAGAGAAGGAATGGGAGGGGAGAGAGAGAGCAAGAGCAGAGAGAGAGAGAGAGAGAGCATGTTTAAGTGGCAAAAGCAGGGATAGACAAGAAGAATATGGAGATAAGCTATTTTTATGCTTTATATGTCCATGCTGGTAATGCTACTCAGCAATTCTCACACAAATATTAGACTGAAAACTCACGCATGCAGGCATGCACGCACAATCACACAAGCACACACACACAAACTACTTTACTCTCTGTCCCTGACACCTTTCCTCCCATTCTTCTCCCTGCAGCCACAAAGTATGTGGTCTAAAGAATAAAAACAAAAAGAGCAATAAAATTCTGTATTGGCCCTGTGGTGGGAATGCTGTTGGCACTAAACTGTTACATCTCTAGGCACAGAAGTACAGGCAGCAGCTCTCACACCTTAGTGTGATAAATCCTTACAGTCCCTTGGCTGCATTCCTGCCCTTCACCACCTATTGCCTTAAGTTAAAAAGGAGGGCAGAGGGGAAGACACTAAAATTACAAAGCTAAGGAAAGAGTAAGATAGCAAGGGAAAGAAAAGGGAAAGAAGCAAAGATAAGAGGTGGTATGGGTTTATGGCTAGATGGCAGCAAACTGATACAGCAGTTTACCATTTACTATCAACCTTTCAACATTAACACCATCACTGGCATTTCCTAAATGAATCAACCAATTTTCAACCCATTCATGCAAAACACAGGGAACATTAGGTGAGAAAGGCTGTCACATTAATCATTTTGTGGAACCACAGTCCTACACACTGATCCATTAAAAAAGGATTACAACACCCTGATGATACTCAGGAGCAACTTCAAAGGCAAGCCTTAATGAGTTAATACCCATTTGATATCCAACAGCATCACCATGAGTTAATCAGAGGTGTGAAACACCAAAGAAAGGCTTCTAAGTGGTTCATTTACATTCTATAAGCAGCAGCCACAACCTGGCCTCCGTTTCAAGTTGTCCTTTGTTAAGTACTATTAAGTTCAAACAGGTCTACAAACAGGTATTAATGAAGACTTTAATCGTCTCCCTCCAACTGACCCTTGATCAATGGTAGTTTTAATTGTTCCATAGGAACATAATGTACTGACAAACTTTTTTTTTTTTTTTAATGGGATAACTTATTATCATAGAGATCTGTCTTTAACACGGTTTGTTGCTTCCTAAAATTATTTGTACATTGCATGACCTGAATAGTCAAGTTTCATACACATGCTGTAATTTTGCTTAGATCTCAAAGCTGATACACATGTGTATCAGCTTTCCATTTTAATTTGATTGCACCACATACAAACAGCAGAGATATACTTTTTTCAGTGGTTGCTCTCAGTTATATTTCCCTTAGGTTTACATATGAGGATATTGAATTAAACTAAACAAAGTCTATTTTCACCAGGGACACATGAAACTTTCCCCAGCTTGGGCTGATGTTTGAAACAAGGGTAGCGGTGAGAGAGAAAGGGCCTTAGAGGGAAAGAGCTCAAATTAGATTAACTAAATTCACAAAGACTGTCCCCTGCCCCTCCTGCATGGCTACACACATCCCAACCCACACCTCCAACCCCAGCCCCCATTCTCACGGCCGAGAGGTTTCTAAAGGGCCTTCAAGCAGGCCAGGGGCGACCAAATCCCTGTGCTCTTTACTGGATTAAAGATGGCTGCCCAACTGTGAGAGTGGGGCTGTTTTTCATAAACTGAGCACATCTGTAAACATCATAAATTCATGCAGACAAAAAGTTATCGGGCAGAGATTCTGTGAGGAAAACATCTACTGCATTATCCAGCAAGGGCCCACCTAGAAACCAAAGGTTTAAGAGCTAGAAACTGGCCATCCACCTTGTGCCAACACACATCATCTATTTTGCATGACCACTCTTAATCTCCATTTTCCATTTTCACTTCCGCTGATGGACACAACAGCAACAAAAGCAAGGGTAGAGGGAGGTCTATAAAATGGCCTCATCTTATGAATGACTGAATGACCTGCAGGGGGGCCAGAGGTTCTCCAGTAACCCCCATTCACTTGCCTTCTCCCCATCCTTACTTCACAAAGAATTCACCAAGCCAATCATAGTGGATATTATTTGGATAACACAGAAACTGGCTTTAGGGTGACCAGTTTTCTGTTATTTTAGACCTCTCTGATTGTGTTGCCATACAATAATGATGATACTCTTGTATCTTGTCCAAACTTTACTCTTAAACTGGATCCAAGGCTCCCCAGATTTCAAACTCACTTCCCCCCTTTTCCTTGTTGTTTTCCAACCATCAGTTGGGCCTGCAGGTGCAGGAAGAGGCCAGTGTTGGGGGGGCTACTCGGTTCACTAGCCCCATTCTCAAGGGCTGAATGAGATACATAGGGGTGTCATAGCTGTGATCCGGCCTCTGTGCCAGTATAGAGGGCTAGGGCTGACGCTGGGGGATACAGCCCTGACGTGGAGGAAGGCAAACCTTGGGGTGACATTGTCTTGTGCTACACGGCATTTTAAATGCCAAGCACATGGCTACTGCCATGTTAACCTCCCTCTGTAATGCAGTGCTGTAGACTAGTGTCAGATGACTGACACTGGAGAAACTACATAAAATAACTACCAACTAATTAGGTGCCAACTCTGGGAGCAGGGCTTATAGCCACATAAGAGAAGACAAAACTTTCTTACACAGCCAAGCCCAGGTGTGATCGAGTTTGAAAGAAAGACACTCCATGGTGTTGTTGTTCCTAGGTACTACATTTGCTTTGGTACTACTGGCTCCCAGGATCCCTTACACTCCACGGGGTTGATTCAGTGTCATCTTAAGTTCATGCCAGAGAGGCACAGCTGAGAGCTGGGGATGACAGTTACAGCAGGAAAGCAGGTGAGGAAACACAGTTGGTCATGAATGTACAGGGCTAGGAAGAGAAATGAAAGGCAGGAGATGGAAGGACAGAGTGGAGACAGGAATACAGTAGGGCGGCAAGGATAAAGGAAAAATAGAGAGAAAGCAGGGAATGGAGGAGGGGCTTCTGTGGTTCAGTAACAGCTGAACACGCAATGCACATGCATGTGGAGGGAGACCTCCTCACACCACCCTCCTGCTGTGCCATGCATGTGGCCTTGTTCTACACGTATGTGATTTAACACACATGACAGACTAGTGTTAATTTCGTCAGACGAGACTAAATATGTTCGTGAACGACCTTTTTTTTCTTTTTAGATGAGACGATGACGAGACTGCACCAATGTCCAAAAACGCTGACTAAGACTAAATTAACATGCATTATTGTTGACAAAAAAGACGAGACTAAAATGTTTTGCATAAAATAAAAACTAAGATAAAATCTCTCTTCATTTTCGTCTACAACCGTCTCTACTTTTTCATCATGAGCTAGTTCAGGTAATATACCAAACAGTGAATAACACAGCATATCACTAGGCTTTTATAACTTAAAAGGTTGCCATTGCTACAATAAACATCAAGGCTGACACCTATTCTTGAAAATCCACTGTCATGCAGCATACAGGTTGTTCAGACAAAGGGAATACACTAACACATAATGAACTCATTAACAGTAACCTGAGATCAAGCGTTAGGTGATGATAGGATTTAGAGGTCTGTTTATAATGACATCCACCAACAGACTTCAGTCAGTTGCCAGATGTGCCATCACCTCTCTGGCAGATGTTTACACAACCGTCAATCAAGGTCACCAACCAGTGAAAAGAGTGTGAAAGACAGTTCCGCTTACAATGGAAGATAATAATGCATTTTGATAACATAATCTAATCTTAGAAGCCTTTAGTATTACTCTAAATGTCATTAATTCAAAGCAGTTAGCATATTTATCTTTTCCCCAATCAAATAAGGCACAAGTGACTGTCCTCCATTGAAAGTAATTGTTTTCATTAGCCACACTGCCTTTATGTCACAAACACACGAGCTTCCCCAAACTACAGTTGAGTTAATAATTTTGCTTATCATTTTTGATCTGAAGAAAATGTCTGTTTGATTTCCATACAAAATATAAAACGATAGGTTGTACCATTGGTAATGATGAACAGGTGCAAATACTTACTAATTTCCACATATCTAGTTCAAGAGGAATGCAGCCTATATTGGATAATTCTTGGCATGAAAAAAAGGTAAGTGCATCCAGATTTTTCAAATAACAACAACTGTCAGCACAGACCATGATTCCTTGGCTCTTACTAACTGCCAGAGGCACTTAAGAACACACACTGATCAAGCCTTTAAACATTGTGTGGTAAATAAGGGGTCCCATATCCTCCAAATCCATGAACTGATTGATTAAAAGTCCATCCTACAAATATTTTAATATTGTGTTGCCTTGAATACAATAACAGACCTCTTATTCATTTGCTTTTCCAAACGTACAGTCTGTTTTATATGAGTATATGATAAAATCCAATGATAAAATAGATCAACTTCTGTAGAAATCTGATGGACCACCCAAGGAGCCATTTTAAAGCAGGATTAGGCTGCTCCAAGAACTTCAACAAAAATTGGGAAATATAGTGAGAGAAACCAGTCCTATCATTCCCCTGATCTGGTGAATCACAGGATGACGGAAATGATTTGGCATAGCCTTAAGGTTCAGTAAATGGGTAAATGTCTGGGAACCAGTGCTGTAAGCCATGAATATATGAGATAGATACAGCAGGGAGATACTGATCGCTCTCCCTGGGTCTAACTAAAAAGATGAAAGACATTCTGACAACAGAGACAATGGTGGTCAGGTAGCAATAAGGTTCCACAAGCAAAGCCCCAGGGACCTTTGAGATTGCAACACAGGTGTGTTGGTGGCTTTTGTCAGTCTTGTCAGATAAAAGCAGTATAAGTGAGCACAACATTAGTAAAGGACATAACAGTGTGGGGGTGGAGTGGAAAGGTTAGGAAGACAATCTGCAACACCTCTCATACTAGAACAGCAGAAGTGGCACAAAAATGTGTTGTGTTTGAATAGATAGTTGTTCTTTAGGAATAAATCTTGGTGCAAAATTCGACAAATGAAAATCTTTTAAGCTTTTGGATTCTAGGCAATACCCCCCCTATTCCAATTCTCTATTTATGGGCTTACTGGTGAAGCATGTCATTGACCCCCCCCCAACCCAGTTCCTCTGTAGCCACAAAACAGTCTCCATACCACCAAATAATAATTTTCCTACTGTACATACCCTCTGACTCCACTCAGTCTATTGGGTAGCAGGAAAATCTGCTCCAAAAATGTTTGTTTACATTGATATTTTCTGCTAAAAACAGGCCAACTCTTTGTTAACTTCTATATAAAAATAAATAAATAAAAGACATTGAGAGAATGCAGTAATTGTTGTCATAAAGCCAGTGTCTAGCTCCTTCCTGTCTCAGAGCTTTTGGGAGTCTCACTCTCACCAACTGGTGCTCTGTTTCCGTAAGCCTGACTTACTAATCCTCTCAGGCGAGAAGGTGAAAGGCAGGAACAAGGAGAAAGGGGGAAAGCTGTACGTGGGAAGCAAGGCCTATGCTACAACATTCAAAATGCCTCGTTGAAAATAATCCCATAAAGCATGCCGCCAGTGGCCTGTTGAGAGAGAGAATTAGGATTTGCGTAGGGCAGATAGGCCATTCAATTAGCCCCTCAGAGGCCTTAACTGGCCCCAGGGCACGATAAGGACAGATTTCTCATTTGTCAGCAGAATGTGACAAGAACAAGGGAGATTTGGTTAGAGCAGTGGTTCCCAACCTGGGGTCCGGGCACCCCCAGGGGGGGCGGCGAAGATCACAGGGGGGGGCGCAAGTCTTTATCTGGTTTGAGGTTGAGGAAAAAAATATATATATATTTGCACATGTTAAACAAATTATGATAATACACTAGAATATATAATGTATACAAAAGTATTTTGTTGTATCCTCGTTTTTCCTGCCGCCACGGCATCACTATTTTATAAATGAAACATGGAGGAGAAACGTAACCGTGCTGATAACTCCTCTGTATCAAAAAAGAAAGTAAGGCTCTATCTCGAGAGTTACCTCAACTTCGGTTTCGGGGGGGCTCAGCTTTTCTTAGACATGAGTAGGGGGGGCGCCAAGGAAAAAAGGTTGGGAACCACTGGGTTAGAGCATACAGAGCACGTTGACATACAGTAGAGTAGCTTAAAAGAATACGCCACCGTTTGCTGAAATAGGGTTATTCAACGTCTCCTCTATATTTATATAGGTGGGCAAATGCATTTTTGTCTCAGTGCATGCATTGTCTTAGTCCGGCAGCGCAGCCGCTAGCTTAGCTTAGCGTAGTGAATGGAAGTTGTGAGTAAAAGTGTGCCAACAACAACAAAAACAAAACCTAATTACTTCTTGTGGCCTGCGTATTCACAACGAGTACAAATAGCAATGCAGATTAAGACTAGACGATTTCCTAGGCAGATATTGACTTGGGACTATATTGGGTGGAAGTAGGCTACAGCCGAAGCACTGCTACTTGGGCACAGAGATATCACGCAGCACCTGAAACGCCCCAACTTCCATCAACATACCGGCGTGAATGTTAGCTGGCTATTTTTCCTACAGTAGACAGTGAATGGCGATGAACATGGCAGATTTTGTGAGAGACGAAGAGGATGACTTCTCAGACAGTCAAGATCCAGAAGCAAACCTCTACGAACCAGAGTTTTCAGAAGAGGAGCTGCGTGCTTTGGAAATAGAACGACAGGAAGAGGAGGTTGCGATCGCTCAACAGCCTGAGGACGTGAGGATGAGAGCCAACACGATCTGGTGGTGTGAGTGTGGGGGAATATGCCAACATATGCCGACTGAAATGAGCATGCCTGCAGTTGTGTCACAGCTACCGAGGATTTCTCGCCGTTGATCCATCCAGCAGTCCTCGACATTATTTTTTCTCTGTGTGATAAAGTCAACTGAAAAAAACGCCGAATGGACCCAATAAACCAGAGTAAGCAATTATTGTAAACATGACGCATGGTTATTTTACAGGATAGATCAAACCTTATTAGACCTGTACTCACACAGAGTTGCTGCATGATATCTCTGCGCCCATGTAGCAGTGCTTTGGCTGTAGTCTACTTCCACCCAATATAGTCCAAAGTCAATATCTGCCTAGGAAATCGTCTAGTCTTAAAGTGCCCATATTTTGCTCATTTCAGGTTCATAATTGTATTTTGAGGTTGAACCAGAATAGGTTTACATGGTTTAATTTTCAAAAAACACCATATGTTTGTTGTACTGCACATTGCTGCAGCTCCTCTTTTCACCCTGTGTGTTCAGGTCTCTGTTTTAGCTACAGAGAGGCATCGCACTTCTATCCCATCTTTGTTGGGAGGCGCACATGTGCAATAGCTAGGTAAGGATCACATCAGATAGCCGTTTGTTTCTACAACTTCAGTTAGTACAAGGCAGGATTAGCCGGGAGACTTCTTCTAAACGAGGGCGCACTTCCAAGTTTGACAAGATATTTTTGACTTGTCATAGTAGGAAAAGCACAGCTGAAATTGATAACCTTAACGATGGCTCAATTCCATCAAGTGTCCCGGTAAGCTGTTTCAGTGAGTCAGCATGCACAATACCAGGGCCTCTCCTAAGTGGAATGCTGCCAACATTAATGGTTTTCCTATTATGACATGTAAACATGTCTGCTGTAAAAAAGGTCTATAGACATCCACTGCAGCACTGGTGTCCACATGGAAAACTTGGGTACACACACTAGTCCAATAAGAATACAAAGTATGTTTTCTGTGCCCAGTAAAATGAAAACACAGGGGATGTGGCTGCGGCTTTTAACAGGGTGTTTGTTGGATTTCTGGGCGAGGAAGCATTGTTGCTCCATGTGATTTGTGATTCGCACGCGGATGGGAAAAGAGGCCTTTTAATCTGTGCCATGGACTCCGCTTCTGCTCTCTAGGAGAAAATCAGTAACATGAATGGCTCACCACTACACAACTGCACAACCACTGGGATGTTTATGACCCACTGAAGGGCCACACAGTGTAAGAGACCATTTGTATGAGAATAGGTACTAGAGAAGGCCCCTCCCCTTCTCTAAGCTCCCTCACCCAGTCTCTTTTATACACTCAGGCCCTCTCATCATCCACTCTGCCATTTACCCATTTCACCTCTCTCTGCCTTCTTTCCTTCACTTACGATTCCATTCCACCATTCTCAGGTCTCCGGTCATGCCTTTGGTTATTAAAGAATGCCCAGATATAGCCAGAAGGACAGCTTTCAGTAGAGAAGACCAAAGAAGCCAGGTCTCCAACAGGTGCAAATTCCAGTGATGCCTGCATGCGTTCAGACACTATTGTTTCTATAAACCTGGGCCAAGTAGCACACTGTAGATGATGGCCAGCAGAGAGGTCTGACAGCTAAACCTGGTGTTACAGTTATCTCAAGTGAAATACAGACACACTCTTCACCGTTTAGCTGTCAGCATTTTAACCTCATTTTTTACTCGGTTAACTGCTAGCTAACGAAAAACTGTGTTTTTCGAGAGGTGCATCAAAGAGTGTAGACGTAACAAGAGGCTAAACTCAATAGAACGTTGTGCTGCAGCTTGCAATGGAACAGTCTATTGAGTGCAGCTCCACCATCTTGGACCGAATGCAACGATTTTCTCCTCTTATTGCTCTGTGGTTATATGTCGGGCGGGATGCAACGTAAACAAAATATCGCGTAATTATCGCGAGACTTCCGGTATAATATCGCGCAACGTGATATCGCGATAACGATATTGAGTCGATATATTGTGCACCCCTAATATCAGGTCGAATTTCCACATTGTGTTACTGTGTGTGTGTGTGTGTGTGTGTGTGTGTGTGTGTGTGTGTGTGTGTGTGTGTGTGTGTGTGTCAGACAGAAAGTGTCAGAAAGTCTTTTTTTTCTTCAAATAATGTAATTGCTTAAACGGGAACGGTTTCATAATCAAGTGAGTACAAACAAAACTTTTAACATCATGAATATTTGATTATATTTATAGGAATTGCTATGGTTTAATAGTATTAAACTATAACATACTCCCAGGTTCCCATTTCACACTCATCCTGCCGACTGTGGAGTCTGGAAACTGTCTGTACTGGACAGCCCATCCCACAGGAGAACACAGAGTCTGGGGCTATGTGGGTGGGAGAGCGCTCATTTGAAGAAAACTCCCAATAATCCAATTAAGCACATCATTTCCTTTAGTACACAGGAATTGAATCAACTGTCAGAAAGCAGCCGAGTCAGAAAAAGTGAAAAGAGTGGACAGAGAAAGGGTAAAAAAAGGCTTTTCTGTTTGCAGTGAACAAAATGCAAACAAAGCTTTAGAAAAAGAGGCTTTAGATCTCAGCAAACATGGTGGGGCCTCCCGTGCTCCACTTTGTAACTGTCCTGCTTGGCTGGCGATCAGCTCTCTTGTCCAGGACTTTTAGCAGAGATCCCTTGACCAGGAGCCAAGTTGCCTTTCACAGTGTGCGAGTGTGTGCACGCGTGCTTGAATATGCATGAGAAAAGATGGGGCTCCTCTACTGTTCTGCTGCTCTATAACTGGCCTTATATTCACAAAGAAAGACAATAAAAAGAGGAAGACAAATAAGAGGGAAATATGGGTGTGGGGTATGATAAATCCTACCTGAACCCCTCCATTATCCTCTGTTTAAGCAAATTCTGTTCTCTTTGAGATGGCACACATATGAAGTAATTTCAGTAAATACACTCCTGCAAAAAGAGGGACACTAGAGGAGAGAAAAACAGTATAGGAATTCAGAATATCCTACTAGTACCATAATGACGAGGCCAAAACGGAGAAAATGGGCATCTTCTTGTGAATATTTCAGTCCAAAAAAAGCTCCCTTGTGTATACGTACGTAGATCTTTGAGTTACTTTACTTAAATGTACATCTCCATTTTCAATTATATTTTATTTTGAATAGGCATCATAACATTTTGGACATGCAAACAAGTTGTAGTTTTCACAAAGGCCTCCTAAAGCCCTGTGTTTTCTCTTTACCCTGTCGTCGTCCCCCCTCCCCTTCTCCTGTGTTGGCGAGAATGTTGATCTCTTGAATTTTACCGAGACCATCTGATAACACTGTATGGTCACTGAATTATTTTGAGCAAAACTGGCACAATCTACGGCTACAGGGGCAGATCTACTTTATGATAAAATTTAACTACAACTGAAACGTTATTGTTTTTATTGCTTGGAATAATATTCTAACAAAGAAAGATGGGAAAAAAATAAAATGAGAGCAAGGAGGAAGAGAAAGAAACAGGTGGAGAAAGTTGAAGAGGACAATATGATCAAAATTAATACAGCAAAAAGTATGTATCACAGCATTAGCTCATCATAAGATCTGTGAACTACTTTCATTTGATAATATTAAATACTACAATGAAGGAAATATTTACCAGCCTTTGAATAAAGACAGGAAGTAGGGAATGAACAAATGAAAGATAGAAGGGAAGTAGCAAAAAAGGTATTAAAAAAAAATAGAAAGGGCCTCAGTTTGTGTAGCCCAGTCTTAAACTTTGAAAAGGAGTGCTCAGCTTTTCTTTTTCAAGCTTTTATATACTAAAAAAACATTCTTAACTCCTCATTCTTCATTTCCTGTTCCTGTCCTGGTCCAGATGGCCAAAGGATCCAGAGAACATCCGTAACGAAATGACTGATTACTTTCATGACTGAGCTGGTGCCGAGCAGGGTAAAGTAAGTAGGAGGTAGAAGACTTTTTATCATAACAGTACATGACCAGCTTCTTTCACCCATAAATAATCAACTGCATTTCTGCGAGAAGGAAAACGATATACAGCATTTCTTATAGTGCAATATTCTCTGGCAGCAAAGCACATGTAGATATTTTTATAAATGTCACGTCTCTAATGTAGCTGATAAACTCAACAATCCTGCAGCTTAACTATACAGGTATGTGGTTCAATTACAATTCCTACAATCCTAGAAAAAAAAAGAAAAAAAGAAGGGAAATGGTGTCTCATTTTATAATGTGATGAATGTGTTAGCTAGGTGTCAGACATGCTGAAACATTACACGTAAGAAAGGGATAAAACATGTTGAAGGCTTTATGGACCCCTTGCCACATATCGTACACCACTTGAGCTGATGGTAAAATCAAAACTGTACGCTGACTGAATCAAAAACAGTCATAAATATTAAAGCCTAGAGCTTAGATAAACATGCCTTGGGAATGCAAAATATTATTACAGTTGTGAAAACCTTTTCTGCACTTGTCTAATCCCATCCAGGTATGTTAAGACAATGACATTACATAAATTGACGGGTTTACAGTAGGCAATGAATACAAGTATTCTTCTAATCTGATGCTACGAGTGGGAGACCGCTACCAGCAACAAAAGGCAAGCATTAACAAAAAAGGAAACTTTCTCATATTCTACTTATAATATTCATAATCATAACTGTATGAGCATATTTTTCTCTTTCTATCATTTTAAATCTGTATACTGCATTATGTGAAACCATGGTATGCTTGTTTTGCTTTTTATTTCCCAAGTGTCCATGTAATCTGTTCTGCTGGAAATAGCTGTCATGGAAGGCGACAGCATCACACAGCTCAGGTGTTTGGTTAGAGGTAAAATGGGATCCTAAACAGCCAAAGAGAACAAAGTTGTTTATGCCTTTTGCAAGCGGCTGTATAACCCAGCCACACGCTGCGAACTTAATCGATATATCAGATTAAATCATTCCGCTTTGCGAAGCTGTCTGAATCTTGTTTTGGAGAAACGGTAACTTAGCTCAGCCACAGGTATGTAGAGTCAAAAGTTTGACAGAAACTGCCTATAAAATGTGCTCCGTACATTTTCCACATCACATCAAGTTTGCCATATGAACCCCATGCTCTTGGCATCTTCTGTAATGACATTACACAATGGTGTTCCATGTCAAACAGCAAGTTGGTCCTCTCGCATCACCGGCCAAATAGAAATCACAAGCTCAAGTTTTATATCCAAGTCAAAGAAAACTAGGCTGCTGGCACCACAAATGTAGAAATGTGGATCAGCAGGAAGTCAGGGGGTTTTTACTTCAATGTCTTTGCTCCCACAATTAAGACTTCATAAATATATCCCAGAATATAAAACACTTAAAAATTGGGCCCCTTTGCACTGCATTTGACTGACAAGGCCACTACACTCCAAATTACTCACAGGCACACAGCAGGCAAGCAGAGTGTTTGGCCGAGATGTGTGTCTGGTGCCAGTGTGTTGCGCACAGGCCAAACTTTTGGAGTCAATTGTCAAGGGCATGCAAGTCCAAGCCATGAAAGCCATCTGGAATGGAGCAGAAATGACACAATTTACAGCTATAAATAGAACAACTAAGGTCCACAATCAGAGTGATAATCCCTCAACAATGTAGCGGCTTTGTGGTATTACTTAATGTTCTAGTGCAAGACTTGAAGAAAATATCCTGATCCACCCAAGTGTTATGTCGTTCCACTCAGATAAACTGACCCTGAACACATTGTAAGTGGTCAGAGCGGTGGGGAGGGCCTATGACCTTTGACCTGGGTCTGGGATTAGTTGTTTATGACACTTTAGTCATGGACTTTGTCCAAATCCCCCTTGTCTCAAAGAGTACTCTTCAGTACAAATTGAGTGGAAAAAAACGCTGCAGTTAGGTACACCACAATCTGTTGAAGTGAAGATTGATGAGGGGGCAACAGGTCAAGTGTAGATCATTTCTCTTAATCTGGCGAGATGATTGAAGATTTAAATTTAACAGGTGGTTTTCAATAATCTGTAACTGGTATAATGCATAGGAGAAAATATTCCCCTGCATGTGTTCTAATGACACTCAACATGAATCCACTACTCTTCATCTCTCCAGATGGTCACAATAAAAGAGAAAGTGGGGGCCGAATGCCAAACCTGCCAACGCTACTGTCTCTCACATCTCGTCTGTATACACAAATACATGGCAGCGGTCCTCTTTTTCAAACTGGTGCTTCTGAAGCTGATTCTTATTACCAAATAGCCTTTCCCCCTCGTGGCATTGTGTTTGCTCCTTCTAGCTTGACATGGGGGCAATATATTAAAATGTCATTAAAGAGTCTTCTACTCTGTTCAAACAGTGCCAAGTTGAGTTTACCCAGACCACAACACAAAACACAGGAACACATGCATGCGCATGCACGCACACACACAAATACAAAAAATGAGAGTCAACCCTTGCCATTGTTTATTTGTTGGAAGGCCTAAAACCCATGCTGGCAGTGGGTCTGAGATATAATAGCATCGAGAGCCAAAAATGGCCATGACATTATTACATTTTTAGCAGCAGGAAAGAAACCAAGCCTCGAATCAACTACACCAAGAACATGTAGACAAGGTGACAGTCACACTTTCTTTGCTACTGCTTTACAATCTCTGGCCCTTTTCATTAAGAGACATTTTTTATTTACAAAACTA
The DNA here is from genome assembly GCF_004354835.1 of Perca flavescens. Classification (NCBI taxonomy): domain Eukaryota; kingdom Metazoa; phylum Chordata; class Actinopteri; order Perciformes; family Percidae; genus Perca; species Perca flavescens. Next base: position 14,440,628 of record NC_041352.1, read on the forward strand.
TCTCTCATTTCGGCTCTTGTGTCAGAGCTTCCCCATTTGGGCATTATGACACAGCTTGAGTTGTTTTTAAAGGATATCTTAATAAAACCAACACACCACCCTGAGTTGATTTGTTCCCCTCCCCCTAACACATAGTGAGGCCAAATAGGTCCTCAAAAACTTGAGCTCGAACAAAAATGTACTATCTGCTAACACGTTTTACTCCCCGAGGGAGGCAAACATGCTCAGACTTAATGCAAAACATATTGTATAAGTATTAAATCCCCACATCCTCTTAATGTTAGCAACAGAACAACACAACAGCAATCCTCACAATGTTCCCCTAATCCCCCCTAAAATGGGCTTCATCAATGGAAAAAAGCAGTTTATTTTTAAGAAGATGGTATGAGAGAGTTCTAGTTCTATCCATTGGATAGGAGGTTATCAGATATCAGCTATCAATGTTGTGAGAACCAAACCCTAAGGCAGTCATTCTAAAAAAATAAAAGGTCTTGCTATAGACTTATTTATTGCATATCACAAATCTGTACACAGTCCTGGGCTGATAAAACTGATAGTTTCCATTGTAATGATAAAGGCACGTGGCCTAATCAAGTTGTTCCAGGACCCAATCTTGGCATTTTGTCATGTTGACAGCAGAGGCAGACTGTTAATACAAGAAATGATGAAGCAGAAAAGTGAAAAATGGTTGCATTGGGAATTTAAGAACAAGGGATGAGAATCCTCAAGTATTTTAATATAATAGCCATTTTTTAAATATATGCCAATAAAACTTGTACTTATATTATTGGCTGGTGTTTATTCACTGTACTAAATTCAAGCATAAATCTAAATATTGACCTACAATTAAGATAAAGGATATAGCAATCATCATCAAAGGGTCCACACACCAGACTGTGTGAGATTTTACATATCAGATACACCAGTTAGTGAGAAACCAACTCTCTATAGTTGCTTTCCCACATCAATCTCCCTCACTAGCGGGTGTATTGTGTGCCTGTGCCTGTGTAGAGAGGTCTGGAGGTAAAGGGAAGCTCATGCTAAGCTCAGACTGCAAATGAATCAACCTCTAACCATATCCTCTTCTAACTGCTTTCCTTTCCTCCAAGACCTCCCAGTTTCCCTGGGCCCAGCAGGACCACAAGCAGCTGTACCAAAACAACACTAAATCATCTCCACCAAAGGTCTACATAAACAACCTTGGACAAGAACAACATTACATTATGCCAATCTATAGAACACGCCAAAAATGTCTTCTACAGAACATCGTAAATTAAACAGTTATTAAATTAACATTCATTTTACACAGATTAAATCATTTAATGCTCATTACAGCTTGTTCATTTTCTTTTTTATCATCAAAAGGTGTAGGGGTATACCTGTAGTTTAAAATAAGTTAAGTAAAACTAACTATCAGGTACGAGTTCACCAAGTTCACCTGAATTGTAGCAAAATCAAATACATTATTCATTTATCCTAAGATCTGCTCAAAGTTTACCTTACACGGCAGCTTGAATTCTCGCTGGGTCACAAATCACATAAAAATCCATCTCGTCAGGCTTCAAGGAACGCGTTTGAGTACGAACAGCAGCGGACAAAAACAATCTGGAGCAAATGGCAGCTACGCCGTGGTTTAGGTGTGTGACGGTTGTGACTGTTCGTTTAAAACAAAAATGGCGATGGTTCATCCAAATACCTGCCAGGTGCCCTTTCCCAAACAGTTTCCACTGACGCCTTCTCAGATGGTTCTGTGCTAACAAACTATATTGCTATAGTGATTTCCCTTTCCACTCGTAAAATAGAAAGTTTTTTTTTGTTTTGTTTAGTAACTAACTGCTAAGGAAAGTCCAATAGAGATATACAGTTACAATACAATATTGTATATGCTTTGTAAATCATTTCATTAAATGATGCATGCAGTAGTATGAGAGTGCAGTCTCGGCTTGGACTAAAGGGATGTATTATGTATCTATGTATTATAGAAAAAAGTATTCATTAACTTATGTTCCTATCTTATACAGCATGAAAGGATTTCTAAAGGTATGGGCAAAAACACCAACCAGAAATTATTTTCACTGATGGTTATACAAAGCATATGCAACAGTACAATAGTTGCTGTATGCGACTTATGACATGGCAGTATTTTCATGGGTCAGAGACAAAATGGTTTGGGCCTCAATGCGGTGGGACCACACATGATATAATTTATGATATAGTTGAATTAATTAGATTTCATATTTGGAACTTGCGCAGTACAAAGCAGGCAGAGTATATGAAGGACACACTCTCTCCTACATCATTTAAACTAAACATTTCTAGATAAATGCTCTTACAACACCACCAAGGAGAGGGATCTACAAAACATACGGCAGACTGTACGTGTGCGATTGTGTGCATTGATCTCAATAAGTAAAGGGTGAATCATCAGCTACTTCAGAACAGTTCATGAGAACTAATGTGTCTGCAAACACACAGACAGCTTTCTCTTGTGTGACAAAGTGGATGTGTTTGTTTGCATGTGTAAAAGTGCAAATGGACAACTGCCTGCCAATAGTATAAAAAATAAAAAAATAATAAATATATATATATATACACTATATAATAAATAGTATACAGTAGATAATCTACAAAAGTGAAAAGTTTTCTGTTCAAATATACAATCCTTTATTTCCATTTTCCTTTTTTATATATTGAATATTTCAACAAATGTTTTCTTGATTGGAGGTTGCATGCGAAAGCTGTTGTCGACTCTAATCCTGAAATAAGTAAAATAAAAATAAATAAATAAAAAAGTAAAAATAAATTTAGTTGATTTGTGGTCAGCTGGTAAGCAGAATCTTCAGAAAAAGTGACCACATGTGGGCCACACATTGTCATAAAACAATATATAAAATGATCAGGATCATTAATAATACTTTTTCTACAGTTGAAAAGGTTTTAGGAAATGTAGCTCTATTTATTTCCGTCCTCGTTTAGATTATATGTGTATGTATGGCATCTATAATCTTAGTGGGGTCAAGCGCCAATGTGGCATTGATTGTTTGCAACTCTGAGCCTTGCTGGTAAGCCCTCTCTCTCAGCCAAGATCCCTTCCAATGAGAAGCAGACCTGACTAGGCATCAGTTGTGGTGTAACGGCTTTCAGTGATTTTGCTCTTAACCCCAGAGCTTGTTTTGAAACCCTCCAGGGGGGCATTGGAAAATGAAATGCAAGTGCTGTGGAAACCATGTCCTCCTCCCCCTCACTGCCCTGGTTAAGGGACAGTTGCACTGGGAGACAGGGATATAGATATTCCTTGGTGGAGAAACACATCTCACTTAGCTAAATTGGCCGTGTCTCATCCCTCAATACCTACTGTTCTCATGGGGAAAATGAACTCCACCAGGTGCTATGTAGGATCTTTAGCTTTAGCTTTTCCACACCCTGCATTCCTGCTATAGGAGTGGAGACTGGTCAGACATGCCTGGATAGCCTTGGTCAACACTTCACCGTGTCTCAGACTCTGGTCCGTCTTTCAAACTCTCTGAGGTGTGCAGCAGTATTTTCTGATGAGTCATATGATACACCTCTGGCACGAGTCTGCAGCACACAATCTCACTCTATTAAACGTCACATTTTAAAGAATTTGGACGGAGGGCAAATTGTCCAGATGGCCCTAACTAAGCAGTAGCCATATTAGCTTTCAAAATGTCCCAGCTCAGTCCTGAGTTACCGTTTACCTGGGGCGGCAGGGCACTTCCCTTTTGATTTCTGCACAGTTGCTCTGATCTGTCAAGCAGAAAAATAAGCAGAGGCTACTTCAAAGGCCAGGTCTCCTCACAACGGCTGAGTCCAAAATGCTGCTGCCTTCATGCAAGGAGCCAAAGCTAAAAGGCGTCTTTATATGAAAATTGGTTTCATTAAGATCACTGGAATCCTTTGAGGGTCAGTGGAAAAAAGAAAACACATGTTGACAAGCACAAACGTCTGCACCTTCTTATAAACATCAACCTCAGTGCTTTTCACAATGCCTTTATGACGGGATTTTTTTTTTTTCCATTTTGTAAGACAGCACACAAAGGATTGAATGTACGTAGGTACTCAAAAAGCGACTGTATAAGTCTTAAAAATGTTGAGGTGTTGAAGTAGCTTTCTGAACAACAGGAGCCTGTTCTTACACCGGTGGCATATGTAGTTTCTGTGTTGGTGAAAGCATACCCTATGCACTCAAATTGTATCTTAAGGAGGTGTTTTACAGTGTCCAGAGGGAGGCTGGGATCATTTATTTTTGCCTAAGGTGAAGTACAGACACTGCAGTAAAGACGCAAAAATACTAATTATCCTACTAAAATGATCAAGAACTCTCTATTACCTTACAGAGAAACTGGGGAGCCTAAAATAGAAAAATGTGACTACCAAACTCAATAAAGGTGAAATCGATTTTTTTTAAATGATCAATTTGAAACAAAGGCAATAGTCAGAAACAGAAGGAGAGCAAAGTTCAGCAAGAAATTGGATAAAAGATATAAGAGCAAAGATACATTCAAAAGCCCTTAGTTTCAGGGGGTAATTTTAAACACACTTAAAGCTGGAATGTGACATTATGGGTCAGCTGCTCATTCACACCTTCAGGTTGGACTGGAAAAGCTTTCCAGCTGTAACTTAGTTATAACAACACCCAAACCGTCAAGTCAACTGATATCGGAGCACGGAAACTATTAGACATTAAACAGGAGAGGAGATGGGAGAACTCCAACAGAGAGGCATTTTATCACAGTCGAGGCTCAGAACCTGCTGTGGTTGTTTTCTTCCAAGACTAGTAGGGGGGGTAACCCAATCACATCAAGCAGTTCCTTATCTGGCCAGGGATCAAACCCTCAGGAGTGTGCTGTAATTTCTTACCATGGCTTTGACAAGCAGCATTTCGGTTTGCGGTTTGGTCCAGCTCTAGAAAGTGGTGCAACTTCTATACTATGTGAAATGCCTATACGCTATACAGGACAGAGCTATATTGTGGCTAGGAGTGAGTGGGAAATGATGAGGTGTTTTAACACCACATGAGGTGACGTCTTTGGTAATTTGATCACTATCATGCTCAAGCTCTTTTCCACTAGGTCCAGGTTAGATGCCTTGTCATCAAAAGGACACAGAGAGAGGGATTTACAGTATAAGCTCACAGCAGCAGGTCTTGTAGATAATAGGCTTCAGTTAGGCTAGCCCTCGATCATAGCTCACTGAGCATCATGTGGCTTGGTTTGAAGTTAGAAGTGAAGACATTAAAGTCATCTGTCTGGGTCTCCATGGATGCATTTTAGAGGACGGTGAAGTTATGAGTTTTACCTGGCTCTGCTGGAGCTGACCTGAGTGGGACCTAAAGATTAAGGAACCATCTGGGAGCTGCAACCTGAGCTCAGGAGAGGAGGAAAAGAAGGGCTGGTCAGAACTTTCACTTTTTTACAATGATGTGCACACACGCACACACGCACACACACACACACACACACACACACACACACACACACACACACACACACACACACACACACGTTGTAGTAAACGTACTTTAACTTAAACTGGGGACTTAAAGGGGAACACCACTCAAAATAATAATTTGTAACTGCAATCTTTAGCACACAGCCACGCAACCCAAAGAGCTGTGATTGTAATGTCATTAGGGAGTGTATTCTATAGTTCCAACAGAATCATACCACTTCTTTCTAACTGATCAGTTTCAGGAGAAATATTGCATAGAATTATTTAACCATATAAACTTCATATTTTGTTAACCAGAACCTCTGGTAGTTGGATCAAAAAGCTCCTTAATACACTACAGCTGTTATTTAAATGCATCAGGTATATATTTACTCAATAGTTAAGTAAATATAACTATCTGATCGGACTCGGTATCAGCAGACACCCAACATTATTTCGAATCCGGGACAAAAAAGCTTGATTGAGACTTCCCTAAATGTCATCAATCCGTCCAGCTCCAGTGACAACTAACTGGATCAGAGATGGTTTGACTTTGTGAAGCCAAAGGGGGTTCATATTATTGTATTTGATATAAATTACAAAATCTCTTGATTATTCTCCTATTCTACCCTTCAATTTCATCTCACTAGAACATGGTAGGGTGAGTGTTTTATTCTCAGTTAGAGAGGACAAACCAAGCTCTCATGGCAAACAAAATTTCCCTTTAAGCAGAAACATTAGCTGATGAAGCAAAATAAGAAGTTGTGCTCTCATTTTTTAACAAATGGAAGGTTTTATTCAAAAAGATTTGGCTTTGACTGGTTAATTTCCTCTTTGAAGAGGCCCAATTCATATATCATACCAAAAGGATGCTGACCCACACCGCTGTACATTTTTCAGTGAAGCACTCCAATGATTGAGATTTCCCAAAAGTACAATGAATATAGTACATCATCCATCCATGTTGCAATTCAGAGGTCGGCACAAGTACAGGACAAAAATCCTTAGATTTGTAAAACAATCCCAGTTAATGGAAAATAATCTGCCTTTAACCACATAGCTGCAACTCACAATAGTATGTCTCTAATAAAAAACAAAGGCTGAATCATCCAAATTATGACAAGTGGCCACACATGACTGACATCCCCAGGTCCAGATGTGAAATACAGTAGGTATGACGTTGCTGTGCTTGTTTTCTGACCCTTTGATCCATAAAAATTGAGTGCATCTGCTGGACATTTTGCCAAAATATTATCCCCTATACAGCCATGGGAAATAAGAACCAAACATTGTCCAACTCTATTCATGTAATGTAGAAGATTTAGGCAGTGGTTGATTCATCTTTAATGAATCACGTCAGGACTTTTCCACTGCCGGCAGTTCTTTCACCTCCAATTCGACAACCATTATACAATCTCAGTTTGACTTTGCCTCGCTGATGTTCTACAGAAATCGTGCAGTTCACTTCCGCCGCAGTGGCTCATATTTAAAAGTTCCATGTGATTCTCAAAAGGCTCCTTTAGGTCCCTGTGGTGGCAGTCCTAATCAGTGTGTTGCACACAGCAGCCAGCCAGAGGGCCAGCGCAAGGCCTGGTTTCCATCGGAGAAAAAAAACAATAATGGCTCCTAATACCATCCTCAGGACCCCTGTCCTGTCAGACAACACTGATTTATAGAAATGACTCTCATTTTTAAACATGCCTTTTCATGTCTCCAAAATGGCTTCATCCCTACAGCAGATGTCAAAGCCAATAACCACTTGTATAAAGATTACAGAAAATGCCTCCGATATGAAAGTATAAGAACAATTGCACAGAATAGCCACAATGTGCCACAACCACACTGAAAGCATTAAAAAGACTTCCTTTTAAAAATCACCGTCATACTTTCCTTTTATGCAACTGCTGTCGCTTCATGTGCCAAAGCAATGGCGCTCTCATGAAGTATCTGCCCACCCAGGCAACCCACCAGGAATAGCCATGGACTTGTCTCCAGGCAGTCACGAGTGATTGGACTCCATCTCCCCAATAAAGTGCTTGTTCTAATGACAGCCCCATGCTCCACACGTTGCTATAAGCACAGGCCTCACAGCTGCTGCGCTCAAACAAGCTCACCAAAAACATGAGATCCACATACCATCTGCTAGTTGTGTCTCCTCCAGATCATTAATCAAACTCCCTATCGCTGCATTGATGCTGTAGAAGATATTGTTCCCACCACATCATTAGGAGCGCCGGCACTCACATTGCTTTCTATATGACATCATCGTGTACAAGCAGTTGAACTTAAATGTGTCTGATGCAGTGAGATGTATTTTGGGTTATCATCAACCATTGAATAAGGGTAAGGCTCAAAATGCAATGACATTTACAGTAATTTTACTTAAAACACACACACACACACGAGGATTCAAATGCCACTGAACGGTTGTAAACAATAGGCAGGACAGTGAACATGCACAACAAATAAAGATTATTTCATCAACACAATGACATCTTTTATTTCCAACAAACCCTCATATTTTGGGTTTGGTGGTACCCACTGAAAACGATGTGGCCGGCGCCAGACAAACCATCTTCACAGTGACATGACGGAACACCAACACACCAATAACCCCAAGCAATGGCTGTCACCCCTGCACCATGCTGTGCCATCCCAGAACACCACCACTAACCTCAGACCTCGAAAATAAGGTTGTGGGAATAATTCTGCATAAATATGTTTATCCTTGTTCTGATATAATGAAACATGACAGCTGGTTTGGCACAGCAAGGTCAGGTGTTAAAATATTATACTATCTACATCCTAATGTAAATTGTAAAGACTGCAGGTGAATAAAATGTAACACATGGATTGGGACATTTTATCATATGCCCAAAAGATGAAATACCAAGAAAAGTGTCTTCATATTATTTTAATTAAAGGTGATGCATGGTTGTAGCTTTGAGCTTGGGTTAAATATCAGCCAGCAGCACATACAACACCAAAATATAAAGACAGGACATATTTTTCCTCACAAAAGGACCACAGGTTGTCAAATGCAATAAATCAACAACAAACTTGGCGTCCATCTGCTTCTTTGAACATGTCATCTACAGCAAATGGTGCATGACCACCCAGCAACTACACCACGGTCTGAAAGTTAATGCAGAAACAAATAGTGTTGCAATTATTAAGTAACCTCTTTGGGGTGCTTTCTAGGTTTATTACAAGCAAATGTTTGATGAAGCGGATCTGGCAATGCCTGTTTTCTCTGGACATCTCTTATCTGGATATCTATCAAAACTGTTGCTGGTTTATACTCTGATCCCCAGTCAAGGTTGTGTATTGATTTATGGCACTGAGATTCTAGAAGAAGTAGCAACCTTGTTCTGCCAGCAGCTGAAAAGAAGGGGCCTATGGGCCTCAGCTGAGGGGCTAAATGTCAAAAAACCAACTATACCTCCCTCCCACCCATGTGAAAACCATCCCCCAGGTTTGGAAGTGTCTATGTGAAAGTGATGGCGGAAAATGAAGAAAGCCAGTATTGTTAAGAAAAACAAAACTTGATTCTTTCGACCTTGTCAGAGATTCCTGTGTGTCAATTACTATCTAATTGTTGGTCATACATTGCCCATAACTGGAAATTTGTGAAAAATGTCAACCATTTCCTCTGATAAATATCTGTGTTGTCCAGGCGTTGAATAAATAGCCCTTTTTACTAATGACTCACATTTAGACAGTGGCTCAAGCTGACATAGAAGCATACGTGCTGGCATCCATACTACAGATTTATTGTTCATGTCTTAAAAAGGTATATACATCATGAGGATAACTTTGTGCTGGCTCATACAATTCTTTTTTTTTTTTTTATTTAAAAAAACTAACATGCTAAAGCCCCAAATATTTTTCTCAACAGTGAGTGGACCAAATCACAGCTAAAAACTGAGTGAATAATTTCAGACTTAAGTTCATCAGGTGATGGAAACAGGTCTCCAATGGGACGCTGTTCTGTGTGTGCTGGAGGAAGGCAGTTGTTTTACAATTTAGCACTGTAAATTCTGTACTGCACGTACTGTGTGCATGTGCATGCCATTTGGGTTTAAAAGCGGTCATGTACCATTCAATGAAACATCTGTGATGGGAGGTGCCCACTTGATAAACTCAATGACACACTCGCCTGCATGTTCCCCAACCCCAGGAATAGGCTGCTACAGTATATAAGCCTACAAACTGCACAAGAGATTGTCTACGCCATATCCTCTGTGCAAATGAAAATTCAGCAAAAAAACTGTACATTTTAACCTGCTCTTCTTTACATTTTCAGAAAAGTGTTACTTCTACATCATTTCTTATCTGTTACCATACAATTTTGGGTTACACTTTACTTGAAGGTATCTACATAAGAGTGACATGACACTGTCATGGACGTGTCATAAACATTATAAACAAGTTATAAATGTTTACGACATAACGCTTCTTTTAGTAAGTGTCATTCGGTTTTTGTCATGACAAGTTATGGTTAGAGTTACAGTTAAGAGTTAGGGTTCATGTGTCATGACAGTGTCATGTGTTCATGACAGTGTCATGTCACTCTTATGTAGATACCTTCAAGTGTTACCCAATTTTGTTTAGAATCATGTTCTGAGAAGCCAAGCCAGGCCAGCTCACTGCGTCCAAGTTTGAGTGAACTTTTGAAACTACTATAGCAATGTCCTTGAAGGCTTTCATGGCTGTCCTGTTTCACACTGCTTTATGAGAGTACATGCTGTTGTCTTTATGCAGCGTTCCAAACCTTTAACACCAGTTTTGCTGTGATTCTTCAACTAGCCTTTGAAAGTGGGAGCCAGCCTTGACTGTAATCCTGGGAGTGAAAGTACATGGCGGGCACAGACATCACTGAAAGGTGCAAGGAGGTGGGGTGGGGATATAATCTGTCTTGTTGTTTCTTTACGAGATGCTGCCAGCTGTGATAAATGAATGCTCAATGTTTCCTTGGGCTGGTTAGTTAATATCAAAATAATTATTTTCCATGCAAAATTTCTGTGTAGAATTTGGTTAAGCAAAAAAAAAAAAAAAAAAAACATCATTATATTTGACATAAACACAAGAAACAAAACACTTTCCATTTCTTAAATCCCAGGCAGTAATTCAGAGCAGGAGGTTAGCAGGAGACAGGCAGTAAACTAAAAGACTGTTAAGAACAACATAAATGAAAAACACCTGTTATTCCAGGTTTAAAACAAGACCGTAGCAGAAGAACAAAATGAGAGTGCTTCTGAAAAGTGTGGTGTAAACTGAAAACTACTTCACTCTGCCATCTGAAAAGATAATTTTTTTCCCTTTCTTCCCACTCTCAAATTTACTGCTTCTATGACAATATACTCACTGTTTAATAAGCACTGCAGAAACATCTGGATTCACTGACAGACACACAGCTTGTCCATAAATGGCGACGCAGGGACTTAGCTCTATTTGCCGTCAGATGGCGGGCTGGATTTTGTGCAGTACAGACCATTATGACCAAAACTTATGTACAATAGAAGATACATTTCTCTCTTATAAATACTCCCTTGGCTTTCAAAAACCAGCTGACTGACTGCCAAGAATCATTTACTAGATTAGTCCCTTAAGTGGATAAGTTGCAGCGGTCACTTGATATACACAAATTGTAAACACAGGCAAATGGAAAACAGCATTGTGAGAACACAAAGCTTGGACAAAACCTGAGCTAAGCTAAGAAACAGTTAAATTAAACTGAAGATACAATAATTATGTGGTACAATCCCTGATGCTGTGATCTCTCTGCATTATTTACACTGTGTAGTGATATGCCAATAAGTTCAGTGAAATGAGAACCACATGGCTTAATCAAATATCATCATGCAATCACAAAATGATTTAATAAGTGACTCATTCTAAAAAAGAAAAAAAAAGTGATGATACACTATAACTTGAGGAATAAAAGTAGACTGACAGAGAAAGAAGATTTGAAGGTAACAAGAGAGGACTCTGTGAAACTGACCATGATGTATCACAACTGGAGCTCATCAGAATCTGCTGGCTTAACCTTGAGACCAGCCAACCAAAAATCAAACAAACATTGTTTGGTGGAATCCACCAATAAATTGGCTAATTTCAGAACAAGCCAGTGGAGCATTACAGGCAGTTCCTGTATTTATTTGGACTGCACTGTACCAAAAGAACCATGATAAACTGACATATAAATAAAAAGGATATAAATTGAACACACCTGTTAATATATCTCCCTCTCCCGGCCCTGGCAGTTAATACGGCTCAGCCTCAAATATCTCATGCATAATTTCTCTGAAAGGGAGAACAGACGCTGGCGTTTTCACTTTGAAATGTTTATTTCTGTAGCCTTGTAATACAAAAAAGGCTGCTGCGATTTAAGGGCTGCCTGGCTAAAGAGGCACAGATTTACAAGAGTGAGATGGATTTGGACAGACAATGAGAAAGCAGGACAGGCTTGAAGAGCAGGAGTCACCCTGCTGAAAGAAAGAAAGAAAGAAAAAAGAAAGAAAGAAAGAAAGAAAGAAAGAAAGAAAGAAAGCTTTCATTGCACTCTTTGAGGTAAAGTTAATAGCCTTCGTATGGACTTCAAAGTTGGAGATCTTTTGCTTGTCCAGGGTTCCCCTATGTCAATCCATTACACTGCAGCAATCTAGTTTTCCAAAACAGACAACTACTAATGAGAGTTATTTCCTTAATGCTAGAAAAAACAGAGCTCTAGCCAGTTTTGTAGTTAAGACCACTTAAACCGAGACCAAGTCTTTACCAAGACCAGAGTGTATCAAGGCCGAGACAAAACCAAGACTTGGAGGAGTTGAGACCAAGTCAAGACCAAGACCAAGGCAGGGCAGGCCGAGTCAAGACCAAGACCAGGGGTCTCATTTATAAAACTATGTGCGTAGGATCCTTACTATAAGTGTACGTACGGCCAAAAGCCCCAAATGGCGTACGCCGAAAAAAAGTCAGATTTATAAAACAGTGTGTACGCACACCTGTAAGCAATGTTCCCTTTATAAATCACAGATTGCCTACAAGTGTGCGTACGTGGATCAGCCTCTTATCCCGCCCTTTACACACCCATTTTTAACCATAAATAGTCAATGCAAAGCACCTCATGAATGCTGATCAGTATGTTAATGACCCTGGTAGTTGTTCTTTCGTTACACCGAATCATGCCAAATCCTGACGACTGGTGGAGAAAAAGCAAAACACTTCTCAGACATTCAGGAACTGCTGCAAATTGAATTTTAATTTCGGCCTGTTCTTGCACAGTGTATGGAACCCTGATCTATAGACTACCTATATTAATAATACGTCCAAAACGGCAGGCATTACGGCACTCGCGGACAGCTTTGATATACCAGACGTATATAATAAGATTTAACAGAACTATATATTATATCCAAACAAGCCTTAGTGATAAAGTTGAAGATTATATATATTTATTAAAAAAAAAAAAAAAAAAAAAAAAAAGTCTCTTTTTCTCCCGATTCTTCCATTAGCGTAGTCCTCCTGCAGGGCCAGCAGGGCCTTCATGCAGCATTACGTACGGGTTCACCGCAGTATTTATATGTTTACAACAATTTGTGATTGTAGACACCTTGCCAAAATCACAGCATCAACTAGTGGTATCCCTCACTCTGAGATACAATTTCAAGATGAAATAAAGTGTAATAGGCAAATACACTTTTCTTCATGCAGGTTTTGTCACGAACAGTATTAAAGTTCGGACTGATAACGGACGTTAAGGGTAACGATTGCGCGAGAGCTTAACGGCTGTATTTTCAGACTTGGACACTTGATGATATATGCACAGTTTTAAAGACAGATATTTAGTTATTTACACTGTGTTCTCCCGTTATCTAATGCTATGGTATTTGATGCTATGCTGTATTCCATGCAGTTGGGCCATCTCCTCCTCCTGCGCTCCGTAGCGGACAATGTAACGGCGAGACAGTGCCAATTACATATTAAGAACAAATTTTTATTTAAGATTTGAGTTGGATTTTACGAGGTGTTTATGGAACAGTTATCACTCAGTACAAGCGCAAATAACACTGCTGGATTTCATCTTCATGGTAATGTGGATGATATGGAGTGAAAGAATGTGCGTGAGACATCAGTACTAGAAAATATTACGAGTAATCTTATTCCCATTTACTCTCTGCAGTCTGACTTCAGTTCACCACCTCACCATCTGCGTCGCCAATTCCTATTTTTGTGGTCTCAGCTGTCTCAGTCAGTGTTACATTGCAGAATGTACACACGGTTGTGCGTTTTCTTTTAGATGTTGTTTAGAAAATAAACTCCTTATGGTTTAGGTAGCCAAATTGTACTACCTAGGATTTGGCTGACATCTCCCAGACAGCCAGAGCTGTCAATAAAGTAATCTAATAAAACAATTACCTCATCCCATAGCAATGTTAGTAGTGTTGATGAAGAGAAAGCCCTTAAGACCCTTTAATGCACTTCTAAAAACACAGGTGCTATAATACAGTCCATTACTTCCTCTCATAGTGACCCGATTTTTACTTTAATAGGTAAAAGACCACCATGCCAAAAATGTTAAGTATCCCATGTAGGGTTGCACTGTAAGAATATTTTCTTAATATAATGACTTTTGAGCTACTTAAGGGCATGGCTCTAGGGATGTCCACCACTTTGGTCCAAACTGAAATGTCTTAATTTGGTTAAGATATCCATGCCCTATGAAAATCTCAGTATTTGTCTCAGGGTTTGAATAATAAATGAAGATTAATAATAACTTTGGTTATTCCTTTGGTCAAAATCTCAGTGTATGGTTTATGACCAAAGCCTGCAAATCTAATTCTGTATCATATGTCAGCTACTAAACATCAGTATGTTAGCATAGTTAGCATATTAGCACATTGTGAGATTGTTACCTTAGGGCTGCTGATGTTAGCATTTAGCTCAAATCACAGCTGTGCCTCAACTGATAGACTTAGTGTTGTTGTAACTATATGTAGGCCTACCAGCTGAACTTATGAAATATCTAAGAATACAGCTATGAATACAAATGTAAAACCACCATGAGTGAAACCAAAATGGGAGACAGACTAAAGCAACCAAATGTATGATGATATGATATGTAACTGTATAGGCTATAAAGCATTTCATTTTGGCTTCCTTGGTTACATTTTGGAGTGAGTCACATACATCCTGCCACCTCTGGATGTCTACATTTGCTGCCCTATATCATTCTCTTAAGCTTTCTCTCTCCATCTTTCTCTCACCTCCTATCTGCCTTCCTCGAATCCTTTATTCTCCCTGCTGCCATCATTCCAGATGTTGACTGGTGTCATAGGTGCTTCATAAAATCTTTTTTTCTCCTGTCAGACATCACTCCATCTCCTTTCTTCCATCTCCTTTAGCTACCCCTCCACCCTCCCAGTAATCAAACCTCACTTAAACTGTCCCGTATCCTTATATCAGGACTTGCTGAGGCGGCTTGTTTTCTTTGGGAAATGACTCATAAATTAGGGGAGCTCCCAGGCTGGCTGTGAAAGCTCCAGACAACCATACACAAGGGTCCCTAATTAGTGTGGCTGGGAGAAAGGCCAGACAGGCCAAGGCTGCAGGACCCATTGAGGACCATCACTGACTTAAAAGAGGAAAGGAAACATATTGATCACATGACACTGGCTGGCCCATTCTTAACAGCTGGGCAAAAGGGATTTTTCTTTGTTGAAAGAGAATGTTTGAAAAAATCTAGCTTTTGGATAAATAGTTAATATAACAAGATCAAGTAATATACAAAATTGTATTTAGATTATTCAACATAAAATACCAATCACCTTAGGCTTTACAATCGCAATGTGAGACCTATGGTTGCACAGCTTTTCATAAAGCCAGAAGAAAATGTTGAAAGTACTGCTTGGCACTGCAGTTGGAGCTTCTCAGAAGTGAGAATCTCCTTATTTTCTGCTTTTTATATCATAAATTGAAAACTTTGAGTTTTCATTGATAAAAAAACGGCAATATACATTTTTTATCTGCTCAGGCAAGTACTTTGTATTTGTCCTTATTTTATGACATTTCACACACTAAATGACTAAATGGAAGAATAAGTGAATTAAGTGCAACCCTTTTTTTGACCAGGTGGAGATGCAGTGTGAATACAAACTGCTCTAAACAGAGACAAAGGGACCATATATCTGCAAGACCATTCTTCTAACTCCTATATTATTGCCATGAACTTCTTTGTGTTTGGGGCATGGTGTGGCTTTAAAAGAAAGGAAAAGGAGAAAATAAGGGTTTTCTGCCTATACAAGAGTGACCCCTCCCTTAACTGCAGTTACAGTATATCTTCCCTCAGATATACTGTACTTACAATGACAATTTAAACAGTCCAACTCCTTTTAATTGTCAAACACAGGAAAACATGCCTATTGGTAAGAATCTGGGAGATGAATGCCAGAAACCTTTATATAAAGTTGTAAAAACAAAGTCTGCTGATGAGTTATACTAGCACTAAGGTTCTGGACTTAATTCAACATAAAAAAAAAAAAAAAAAAAAAAGGCTGTCCATTGAGGAAAACCAGGATGATTATTCTGGTGCTTATCTAAGTGTTCACCCTCAACATAGTTTATTGAGTGATGATAGCATTAAATTCCGAGGAGCAGATATTTTGCATCAAAGACTGGCTACATTTCAAGGAATTTTTCCATTTGTAGATTCTGTAAACCTAGGGGCACATTTTAAAAAGGAAGACTGCAATGCTTTGTTTAAACCTGTGTCTTTTACACAATCACAGCATATCAATTCATATGCATGGACATTAAAGGAGAATTCCGGCCAATTTTTACGTTAATCTTGATCGCTATAGCTACGCGAGTACTTTCGATAGAAAGAAAACACCCGGTGGTGTGGCTATGTCCCCCAGTTACTGAAGGCTACCTTTAGCTTGTGCTTGGAGCAGCAAGTTCATCTGCCTGTTTCCCCTCTGTCTCTCAGTCTCGTTCTTTCCAACTCTTGAGGCTAGTTCTTCGTCTGTATACTCGGGTTCGAATAAATAAGGATGACCATCAAACGCAAAAGGCTCTTCCGTGTGTTGTATATCTGCTATATTCTTCATACTCCAAGCTTCTTCCCTTATAAACAACTCTGCTTTTCACTCTTCACACACACTACGCTCCACTTCACACTCCACTAACTCTGCAAATTACTGTTTACCTTTTTCTGCTACAACTGAATTCCCAGGAGACCGCGCGATGCAACAGCTAGGCTTCAGTAACGCTATTACTGTGCAAGCCACAGACATCGTTTATCCCGTTTCCATGTAGTTACATAGTCACTAATATGGTCATAACCACTACAGTGCTCAATTACCTATTTTGAGGGGGAAATAATCTAAACCTTTCGCTGCGAAGGCATGATCTGTCCTATGCAGGATATCCACCAACCCACCGTGCGCTCCGTGGATTTTTATTGGGATGATTAGCACAGATGCCTGGCTGAATACACTCTCCGGACGGCAGCTAACGGCTAACGGCTAACAGCTATCTGGCTGTACACACTCACCGGAGGGCAGCTAGCAGCTAACAGCTACTGCCGCACTATTGTTTTTTTTAGGGGGGAATACACTTCAAGACATGACATGACCTGTCCTCTGGAGGACATAGCCACACCACCACCGCTCCGTGGATTGTTTTTGGGATGATTATCACAGAAGCCTGTCTGAATACACTCACCAAACGGCAGCTAGCAGCTAACGGCTATCAGCTAGCAGGGCAAGCTAGCTACTGGCAGGATCGAGACAGGGACCAGGGTAGGTGAATTTAAACAATGTCTGAGTTGAAAACGCATCTTGTTGACACGTAAAGGCCTTGTTCATGTGGCACAGACATATTAATTGCATTTTGTGTCTGTTAAGAGGCACAAAGGCACTCTAAAACTTGCCCCGAGCACTGCAGTTTTAGCTCAGGGGACGCTTGTAGTACGTAGCTGCAGCTTCTCCGTGTTACCTGCACTGATTCGGGTCGGGGTTTTTTCTATCGAAAGTACTCGCGTAGCTATAGCGATCAAGATTAACGTAAAAATTGGCCGGAATTCTCCTTTAAGGTAACTCCTTCAAACTCACTACACTTACTGCACCAACAATTGCAGCAATTCTGGCCAGGGACGTTTGTTACATACCATACCCCCATCTCCCCATGTTTTTTCCCTGTATCTACAGTCAGCTGTCAAAGAATAAAATGCCAACAAAATATAATATTAAATAAATAATAATAAATAAAAAAGTAGTACAAATAGACTATTCTTCAGATCTTAAGACAGAATGGAGAGAAATCTGTGTAAAAACATCACTCAGATGCTAAAGACATTACTGGCCAAACCTCTGACTGCACAACAGTATCCTGTGCATTGTCATTTAACACTCATGTATGTCATTGAAAATGGAAAAATCCACACAAAGCAATTATACCTCTATACATTAAAAGCCAGTGTCCTGTTTCTGACAGCAAACTGCCCAAGAAGCATATTGTTCTCAACAGCACAACTTCCGACAGACAAGCAATAGAGAGAACATGGAAGCACAGGATGTCTAGGCTGAGAACTAACAGGCTAATAAAGGTTATTCAATTGCATCTTTAAAACGGAGACATGTAAAAAAGAAAAATGAAATGATAGCCTGCAAAGAGGGACTCCAATAACTCCAGGCATCCCCTGATCTTATCAGTCTTTAGTCACACAGACGTTAGAGCATACATTCACTTCTGCATGTTTGCTCTTCCGCTCTTAAACATAGTGTACAGCTTTGAGGATTTCTTATGTTAATTCATTAAATATGACAAGACATTATGTGTTTTACACCTAACAATAGCACAGACAGCCGTTGTGGGAACTTGTGGCTGCTTGGTGAGTTATTAAGAACACTGAGGTATTCCCACACTCACACTTACAGCACTTCACCAGCTTAGACTAATTAAAATGTTTCATGGGGCTAAAGACATACCAATTGCATAGGGGTCTGTAGCTGTGAATGAACGGCCGCGATGAAAGTATAACACTTTTATGACAACTTCAGCCTCAACCTATGCAGACAGTCTAGAAAAGTCATGATGTATAAAGACTCAACACCTAACAAAAACAACCCTTCAATGGTCAATGAAGGTCCTGCAATTTTCCATTCACATTTTCACTACAAGACAGGGGGATTTCAGTTGTGAGAGGAATTTGGGTTTATGGGCACTCCCTAAGGATCCATAGGGGCATTAAAGTTTATTTTAGCACATTCTCTAGGGAGTAACTTCTAACCTACTGCACAGACGGACATAAATCCTATTTGAGAACATACTGAATTATCAAAAAACAAACACATTTAGCACAAGGTACATAGGTGCCACACATCAGTGCGTCAGTCAGCTTGACAGGATGCCATCCATCTTTATGCCCAAACTTTACTGAGAATAAAGGCACACTTACTTAAACATTTCTGGCTGTTCAACAAGGTATTAAAAACTTCCAGTCAAGCATGTTTCTCACATTATTAAATTAAGTCTGCTTTCCAGAAATGTTCTTTAGTGCGGACAGCAATAAAGAAAGATGCAGAAAAGTCTGACCCTTAAAACACAAAACTATATTCAGTCTAACTCAAATGATTATTTCAGAATGGCCAGGTGACGTCAAGCTTTGGGGACAAATTCCCTCAAAGCAGATAACAGCAGAAGCTCTGTTGGTGCTGTGGCAGGGATATGAGTCCGAATGGCCCTGTGCCTCATTCCCAACAGGAGAAAACACAGGGCAAGAGAACCGTAAACCCCTGAGGAGTCTCCTGTGATGACCATTTTCTCACACAGTCAGTAAGCTGCAGAGCAGCTGTCCCTCACCTACCTAAACTGTCCCAGCCAGGTCAGGTCTGTTCTCTGCTAGTCTCGCATTGCCAGACCCTCCTTCACAGTGCTGTGGAGGAGGGTCTGGCGAATCCCCACAGCATTCCGGGATGGAAGGTAAATGTGCTCTGGTTTATTGGCATTTCTTTAAACCAATCACAATCGTCATGGGCGGTGCTAACCTCCGCACGGAGCCGCTGCAAAATCCCCTTGGGAAGGAACTTGTTTTGGTGGAACGTGTACGTTCAAAAGTTGTTTTAGTCGTGCGAGAGAAAACTCAGATTGGACAGATAGTCCAGCTATCTGTCTCGATTTACCCTGCAGAGATCTGAGGAGCAGTTAACGATTGTCTTCATAAATCGACCAGAGTTTAAAATTCCAACACAAAGAAAGTGGAAGGAAACGGACATCGGCGAAAAGACATTTTTCCTGCGGCACCGGAGAAATCCCGGAAGTGGAACGTCGTGGATATAGACTAGTTCTCTGCTGCCTAAAACAAAACCCTGAGACAACTGACTGGCAAGTTAGCATTTTATAGTCTTGGGTTGTAAGGAAGGTACAACAGAGGACAAGGTTGGAGGTGGAGAAGAGGGTGGGCCGGAGGAAGTAAGGGCTTTGACTTGAGATATAGCAATGACAGTGATTGGCATTCATACTGTTGTAAAAGCATAGCTCAGTGTAATGAATGTAAATGGATACTAAAAGAGTAATTATTCACAAAGGAAATTGTTGCTGATCATCCAAGGGTCAGGTAAATATTAGTTAAGGAAACTGGACTAAATATGTAAAGTTAGCTAAGAACAGCTGGAATGACTGAAGCCGATTTAAAGACCAGCAAGGAAACAATTCCTAACACATTAGAAAAGCCAAGCTGGACCCAGCACCTGCAGAGACATATTTAAGCCAAAGTGAAGAGCCTATCAAAAGACTCAAAAGAACAGAAAGGGTACTAACAAAAGATTTGAGATGCAACAGGTCTGAAAGGTATTTTCATACATGCAAGGCCAGGGAAACATTTTATAGCATACATTCTTTCTGAATCTAAAAGACACCAGCCTGGTACCAGAAAGACAGGATTTCATTGCAACCTCAAGTCCCGGTCAAATCTAAGCAAACCACCTCACAGTGGTATACACTGTAAAGTGTACTCCTGCTGAGGTGGACTGACCGCCAAAATATCTTAAGAGCTGTGGGAAAGTAAACGGAGTTGAGCTGGGGAGGAAAGCCTTTCCGTGTCTGGATTTCCCTGAAATATCCAACAAAGATGAGCAGAGCATGCCGATATACAGAAGATGTTGCAAGACACTGACTTACAATATGGCACAGTGTACCCTAACAGATGTACTTTTCCATTACAACACAGGAAAAGAGATGGAGGTAGAGTTTCCAAACATGCATTTGTTTTTTAAGACTTATACTAAAAATGGCTGAGTACTATGAATAACTAAGGGAAATGCTATTAATATAACATTAAGAATATATAAGCTTTGCGCCCGGATAGCTCAGTTGGTAGAGCGGGCGCCCATATATAGAGGTTTACTCCTCCGCCTTTTGCTGCATGTCATTCCCCCTCTCTCTCTGTCCCTTTTCATGTCTTAAGCTGTCCTGTAAAAATAAAGGCCGAAAATGGCCAGAAAAAAAATAAATAAATAAATAAAAAAAATAAAGAATATATAAGATTCAATAGCAATTGTTTTAAACAATTTATTTAGCATACTGAGGCATGTGCTTTCCACTTTGTTCAAGACACACAATTATGTTGAAGGTGTGTGGCCTACACAGCAAATTAATTTATTTGGTTTAAGAGCATGTGCATGCAGGAAAGAAAACAAAAACAATCCTTGAGGATTACTCTCAGGCAGGAAACAACATCACCCGAGTATTAAGTCATCAGGTCAGGTGTCCCCATTTAACATCTAAATGTTAAATGGTTTTACAGGAGCATTGTCACCCTGATAAAACCAGATCAGTCTTTGTATTATTACTTATTGAAGAATGAATAGAAGACAATAGCTCAACTCTAAAATTAGACGTTTAATTATTCATAAAAGACCCCAAAAATAGGACATATTCAATGTTTTGTGCTGCTTTGAAGATAATTTGGATAAAATGAAAATCACAGGATTAATGACTGCTTCCAACGGTCATTCATAATTGTGTGACATATAGAAAACGAGACAAGATTTTTACAGGAAACAAAACCAAATATGTGTCAATGTGTCTCTTAATCAGCAACAGTAGGTTTAGTTTACAGAAAAATCCACATTATTCCTGTGGAAACAGTGTAGATAAAAACGAGAGTGATTCAGCGCACAGCTTTGTCAACGCGAGTAAGAAAATGTTTCTTCAGGTGTTTCATACTTGTCTTTTAATAACAAAAGTCTGTCATCCCATGGTAATAAAACCATAAATCTATTACATTAAAATTATTTAATATGTTACTATTGGCTCTCACTCATTTTATTTGAAGGCTTGTTCACAGCACATAGAAAATGGTTGTTGATACACATTTTAGCCTATACTTTTTACAGAACTTCAAATATCTTTAAAAAGGTACAATATATCTACTAAAATTAAAACAAAGACAGCATCTTAACTGGGACCTAACTTCCTTTTCCATTGCTTCCACCTGTGCATACAGCTTACAAATGTTGTACTCAATAAAGACACACACCAAATTCTCAGCCATTCTGAGGGGGTGGTGTTTGTATAAATCTTGGCGGACAAGTCCCTGTTGATCCCACCACACCCACTGGTTTCCTCTCTGAAGGGTCTGGAAGGTAAATAACAGCAGGACAGAGATCATTCTGAAAGCAGAGATCCTTGACCACTAACACACACACACACACACACACACACACACACACACACACACACAGCGCAAGTTGTACGCCTGTATCCACTCTGTCTCCCATCCTCGGACATTCTCATCACCTTCCCCAGCACAATCTGACTTCCTCCATTTCACAAGCCTTGTTAACAAAACACACCAAACGCTAAGATTGCATAACCCAATAACCCTAGCCAAATGTCACCTCTACACACAAATATACACACTTGTCCACAATGAGGGAGAAAAATATGTAAGTGCACCCAGAGCTCTGATTCAAGCATCCGCAAATTTGCTTATCATTCAATATATCGGTCACTAAAATTTTCCCTCCTCCTCGCCCACATTCTCGTCTTCTCCTTCACTTTCTTGGCCAACAGGTCCTTCCATCTGTTAGCCAGCTGGTGGAAGAGAAGGATGGGGGAGTGAGTGGGGGGGTGGTCGGAGTAGAAATTGAGGGAGATGGGAGGGGGCCTGCTCCACCCGGCGGTTTGCTACTCTCAACAGTCTAACTTTCTCACACTGACTGTAATGGCTCTTCTGTGGGTCTCATTAGGGCCTGACCCAGCACTCCCTGCATGATGTCACATCCAGGCCACAGACATCCCAGTGTTGAACGCCGAGTCATGTAATGTTAATCTATATTGAAATATTACTTTTTCGTCAATGGACAAAACTGTTTGTTAAAGGTTTTTTCTACTCTACCCTTTTTTCCTATGTTTTTTTGTGGAAATGACTGATGGTAACAACAATCATCGAAATCAGTCCAGTATTTAGCGAAAAACGCTGTGACCAGCAGCCACGGACCAGGCTGCAATGTAGTCCTATAGGGCAAATGTGCATCGCCAATTTCGTACACTAAAAGTGCCATTTTTGCCACTGACAGGCTCATTTTGGGCCTCATTCACCAATATCTTCCAATATCTCTAATGTTCGCAGGTGTATTCAAGGGGTAATTCCTTCATTAATAATTTGTTACACAGAACTTTATTATATTAAATATTAATCAAAAATTATTCACACCTCCCCAAAATCCACACATTTAACACCCTATACAAAATTCAAACCCCATTCAAATTCCTTTACCTCTACAAAATCCACATGCTGTTGGATGCTGTCCTCTCCTACTCGTTCTTCAATGCCTAACGAAATCTCTTTCTCTCCCTGACCCCGACTTTCTGCTTTAGCAGCACTGGTTGAAGCCTCAAAATAAACAAATTAATAACAAAACTAATTACACTGGTCGGACTGTTCAGCTCTGTTTCAGACTGATACCTCCGGTTCAGGCTGGTCCATATCCTCAACACTTGCCTTTTTCAGTCGCAGAAAATACTTTTCAATACTCATCTGGATTGAAGCAGCAAACATTCAGTGTAAGAGTAAAAAAATTACATAACATTATT